>NW_027590397.1:342500-367500 GCF_964213995.1 Mustelus asterias | reverse complement strand
GAGAGAGAGAGGGACAGACAGAGAGCCAGTTTCAGTTTATTGATTAGTGTTACAAGTCCACTTACATTAACACTGCAGTGAAGTTACTGTGAGAATCCCCCAGTTGCCCACACTCCGGCGCCTGTTCGGGTTACACTGAGGGAGAATTTAGCACGGCCCAATGCACCCTAACCAGCACATCTTTCAGACTGTGGGAGGGAACCGGAGCACCCGGAGGAAACCCACGTGGATACGAGGAGAACGTGCAGACTCCGCACAGACAGTGACCCGAGCTGGGAATCGAACTTGGGTCCCTGGCGCTGTGAGGGTTATTCTCATTCCCATTCTCCTGCCTTTTCCCCATAACCCCTGATCCCCTTTCCAAGGCCAGCATATCCTTCCTTAGATATGGGGCCCAGAACTGCTCCCAAATGGGGTCTGACCAGAGCCTTATACAGCCTCAGAAGTCCATCCCTGCTCTTGTATTCTAGCCCTCTCGACATGAATGCTCACATTGCATTTGCCTTCCTAACTGCCGACTGAACCTGCACGTTAACCTGAAGAGAATCTTGAACAAGGACTCCCAAATCCCTTTGATTTACTGAGCATTTCCCCATTTGGACAATAGTCCATGCCTCCACTCCTCCTTCCAAAGTGCATAACCTCACACTTTCCCAGGTTGTATTCCATCTGCCACTTCTTTGCCCAACTTCTCTCCAACCTAATGGCACGATGGCACAGCGGGTTAGCACTGCTGCCTCACAGCTCCAGGGTCCCGGGTTCAATTCCAGGATTGGGTCACTGTCTGTGTGGAGTTTGCACGTTCTCCTCGTATCCACGTGGGTTTCCTCCGGGTGCTCCGGTTTCCTCCCACAGTCCGAAAGATGTGTAGGTTAGGTGGATTGGCCGTGCTAAATTATCCCTTAGTGTCCAAAGATGTACAGGTTAGGGTGGATTGGCCATGCTAAATTGTCCCTTAGTGTCCAAAGATGTGTAGGTTAGGTGGATTGGCCATGCTAAATTCTCCCTTAGTGTCCAAAGATGTACAGGTTAGGTGGATTGGCCATGCTAAATTGTCCCTTAGTGTCCAAAGATGTGCAGGTTAGGGTGGATTGGCCATGCTAAATTGTCCCTTAGTGTCCAAAGATGTGCAGGTTAGGGTGGATTGGCCATGCTAAATTCTCCCTTAGTGTCCAAAGATGTACAGGTTAGGGTGGATTGGCCATGCTGAATTGTCCCTTAGTGTCCAAAGATGTGCAGGTTAGGGTGGATTGGCCGTGCTAAATTGTCCCTTAGTGTCCAAAGATGTGTAGGTTAGGGTGGATTGGGCCGTGCTAAATTGTCCCTTAGTGTCCAAAGATGTGCAGGTTAGGGTGGATTGGGCCATGCTAAATTGTCCCTTAGTGTCCAAAGATGTGTAGGTTAGGGTGGATTGGGCCGTGCTAAATTCTCCCTCAGTGTACCCCGAACAGGCGCCGGAGTGTGGGCGACTGGGGGATTCTCACAGTAACTTCACTGCAGTGTTAATGTCAGCCTTACTGGTGACACTGATAAAGTGAAGAGAAGGGTGTGTCTCTCGGTGCCAGCCGTGTTTGCGATGCTGTGCAGTGGCCTTGCCAAGCGGTGCCCGAGGGGTTAAGGTGCAGCTGGATAAAGCTGAGCAGGCATTTACTTTTCGCTGAGAGTGCGGGATGAGCTGAGGACTCCAGCTGTAAACACTGATAAGGAGAGCGAGCGAGGGGACTACAACCTGCTGACACTCACACTTTTACAACCATTAATGGAACTGGACTGATTGCAACAGCCCTCATAAATATTTGCAATATTTCACAGAGAGATAACTTCAAATCCCCATCCCTCAGCTTTCAGTCTACCTCTCTATTGTGTGTGTGTTTCTCTCTCTCTCTCTCTCTCTCTGTCTCTCTCTCTCTCTCTCTGTGCGTCTCTCTCTCTCTGTCTCTCTCTCTCTCTGTGTGTGTCTCTCTCTCTCTGTCTCTCTCTCTGTGTGTCTCTCTCGCTCTGTGTCTCTCTCTCTCTCTGTCTCTCTCTCTCTCTCTGTGTCTCTCTCGCTCTGTGTCTCTCTCTCTCTCTCTCGCTCTGTGTCTCTCTCTCTCTCTCGCTCTGTGTCTCTCTCTCGCTCTGTGTCTCTCTCTCGCTCTGTGCGTCTCTCTCTCTCTGTCTCTCTCTCTCTCTGTGTGTGTCTCTCTCTCTCTGTCTCTCTCTCTCTCTCTGTGTGTCTCTCTCGCTCTGTGTCTCTCTCTCTCTCGCTCTGTGTCTCTCTCTCTCTCTCGCTCTGTGTCTCTCTCTCGCTCTGTGTCTCTCTCTCGCTCTGTGTCTCTCTCTCGCTCTGTGTCTCTCTCTCGCTCTGTGTCTCACTCTCTCTCTCGCTCTGTGTCTCTCTCTCTCTCTCGCTCTGTGTCTCTCTCGCTCTGTGTCTCTCTCTCTCTCGCTCTGTGTGTCTCTCTCTCTGTCTCTCTCTCTCTCTCGCTCTCTGCCTCTCTCTCGCTCTGAGTGAGAGAGTGTGGAACGAAGGTTGTGAGCGCAGAAACTATAACCCCAGCAGAGAGAGCCATTGGAGAGAGATCCGGAACCCCTTCCTCACACAGAAGGGAGTGGAGACCTAGAGCTCTGTCTCCCAGAACGAAAGCTGCAGAGGCCTGGAGGGCATTTAATATCTCTTAACCTGTCTGGCAGAATTATTAACAGTTCCAGGGGATTGAGGGTTACAGAACCAGCACTGGTTGTCCAAGCTAACATAGGGATCAGCCCGGTTTGAATGGGGTGGACTGACTCGAGGGGCTGAATGGCCTCCTCCTGTTCCTGTGTAACAGGCTGGAGAAGGGCTGAATGGCCTCCTCCTGTTCCTGTGTAACAGGCTTTAGAAAGGGCTGAATGGGGCCTCCTCCTGTTCCTGTATAACAGGCTGGAGAAGGGGCTGAATGGGGCCTCCTCCTGTTCCCTGTGTAACAGGCTGGAGAAGGGGCTGAATGGGGCCTCCTCCTGTTCCTGTGTAACAGGCTGGAGAAGGGGCTGAATGGCCTCCTCCTGTTCCTGTGTAACAGGCTGGGGAAGGGGCTGAATGGCCTCCTCCTGTTCCTGTGTAACAGGCTGGAGAAGGGGCTGAATGGGGCCTCCTCCTGTCCCTGTGTAACAGGCTGGAGAAGGCGCTGAATGGGGCCTCCTCCTGTTCCTGTGTAACAGGCTGGAGAAGGGGCTGAATGGAGCCTCCTCCTGTTCCTGTGTAACAGGCTGGAGAAGGGGCTGAATGGCCTTCCTCCTGTTCCTGTGTAACAGGCTGGAGAAGGGGCTGAATGGGGCCTCCTCCTGTTCCTGTGTAACAGGCTGGAGAAGGGGCTGAATGGAGCCTCCTCCTGTTCCTGTGTAACAGGCTGGAGAAGGGGCTGAATGGCCTCCTCCTGTTCCTGTGTAACAGGCTGGAGAAGGGGCTGAATGGCCTCCTCCTGTTCCTGTGTAACAGGCTGGAGAAGGCGCTGAATGGCCTCCTCCTGTTCCTGTGTAACAGGCTGGAGAAGGGGCTGAATGGACGCCTCCTCTTGTTCCTGTGTAACAGGCTGGAGAAGGGGCTGAATGGGGCCTCCTCCTGTTCCTGTGTAACAGGCTGGAGAAGGGCCTGAATGGCCTCCTCCTGTTCCTGTGTAACAGGCTGGAGAAGGGGCTGAATGGGGCCTCCTCCTGTTCCTGTGTAACAGGCTGGAGAAGGGGCTGAATGGCCTCCTCCTGTTCCTGTGTAACAGGCTGGAGAAGGGGCTGAATGGGGCCTCCTCCTGTTCCTGTGTAACAGGCTGGAGAAGGGGCTGAATGGCCTCCTCCTGTTCCTGTGTAACAGGCTGGAGAAGGGGCTGAATGGGGCATCGTCCTGTTCCTGTGGAAGAGGCTGGAGAAGGGGCTGAATGGGACCTCCTCCTGTTCCTGTGTAACAGACTGGAGAAGGGGCTGAATGGCCTCCTCCTGTTCCTGTGTAACAGGCTGGAGAAGGGGCTGAATGGCCTCCTCCTGTTCCTGTGTAACAGTCTGGAGAAGGGGCTGAATGGCCTCCTCCTGTTCCTGTGTAACAGGCTGGAGAAGGGTCTGAATGGCCTCCTCCTGTTCCTGTGTAACAAGCTGGAGAAGGGGCTGAATGGCCTCCTCCTGTTCCTGTGTAACAGGCTGGAGAAGGGGCTGAATGGCCTCCTCCTGTTCCTGTGTAACAGGCTGGAGAAGGGGCTGAATGGGGCCTCCTCCTGTTCCAGTGTAACAGGCTGGAGAAGGGGCTGAATGGGGCCTCCTCCTGTTCCTGTGTAACAGGCTGGAGAAGGGGCTGAATGGGGCCTCCTCCTGTTCCTGTGTAACAGGCTGGAGAAGGGGCTGAATGGCCTCCTCCTGTTCTTGCTGTTGAGAGTGAGTGTGCAGGGTGGCTCTGGACTCCATGCCGCTAGCCCCGGAGGGTAAACGGCCGGTGTCTGACCCACGACCTTGGCCGTAACCCATCTGGGAAGGGGCGGGGAGGTCAAAGGGCGAAACAAAATCGCCAGTGTTGAAGTCACGTTGGCCTCTGCGCTCTCTCCATCTGTCTCTGCGCTCTCTCCATCTGTCTCTGCGCTCTCTCCATCTGTCTCTGCGCTCTCTCCATCTGTCTCTGCGCTCTCTCCATCTGTCTCTGCGCTCTCTCCATCTGTCTCTGCGCACTCTCCGTCTCTGCGCTCTCTCCGTCTCCGCGCTCTCTCCGTCTCTGTCTCCGCACTCTCTCCGTCTCCGTCTCTGCGCTCTCTCCGTCTCTGTCTCCGCACTCTCTCCGTCTCCGTCTCTGCGCTCTCTCCGTCTCCGTCTCTGCGCTCTCTCCGTCTCCGTCTCTGCGCTCTCTCCGTCTCTGTCTCTGCGCTCTCTCCGTCTCTGTCTCTGCGCTCTCTCCGTCTCCGTCTCTGCGCTCTCTCCGTCTCTGTCTCTGCGCTCTCTCCGTCTCTGTCTCTGCGCTCTCTCCGTCTCTGTCTCTGCGCTCTCTCCGTCTCTGTCTCTGCGCTCTCTCCGTCTCTGTCTCTGCGCTCTCTCCGTCTCCGTCTCTGCGCTCTCTCCGTCTCCGTCTCTGCGCTCTCTCCGTCTCCGTCTCTGCGCTCTCTCCGTCTCTGTCTCTGCGCTCTCTCCGTCTCTGTCTCTGCGCTCTCTCCGTCTCTGTCTCTGCGCTCTCTCCGTCTCTGTCTCCGCACTCTCTCCGTCTCCGTCTCCGCGCTCTCTCCGTCTCCGTCTCTGCGCTCTCTCCGTCTCCGTCTCTGCGCTCTCTCCGTCTCTGTCTCTGCGCTCTCTCCGTCTCTGTCTCTGCGCTCTCTCCGTCTCTGTCTCTGCGCTCTCTCCGTCTCTGTCTCTGCGCTCTCTCCGTCTCCGTCTCTGCGCTCTCTCCGTCTCCGTCTCTGCGCTCTCTCCGTCTCTGTCTCTGCGCTCTCTCCGTCTCTGTCTCTGCGCTCTCTCCGTCTCTGTCTCTGCGCTCTCTCCGTCTCTGTCTCTGCGCTCTCTCCGTCTCCGTCTCTGCGCTCTCTCCATCTCCGTCTCTGCGCTCTCTCCGTCTCTGTCTCTGCGCTCTCTCCGTCTCTGTCTCTGCGCTGTCTCCGTCTCTGCGCTCTCTCCGTCTCTGTCTCTGCGCTCTCTCCGTCTCTGCGCTCCCTCCGTCTCTGTCTCTGCGCTCTCTCCGTCTCTGTCTCTTCGCTCTCTCCGTCTCCGTCTCTGCGCTCTCTCCGTCTCTGTCTCTGCGCTCTCTCCGTCTCCGTCTCTGCGCTCTCTCCGTCTCCGTCTCTGCGCTCTCTCCGTCTCTGTCTCTGCGCTCTCTCCGTCTCCGTCTCCGCACTCTCTCCGTCTCTGTCTCCGCACTCTCTCCGTCTCTGTCTCCGCACTCTCTCCGTCTCTGTCTCTGCGCTCTCTCCGTCTCTGTCTCTGCGCTCTCTCCGTCTCTGTCTCTGCGCTCTCTCCGTCTCTGTCTCTGCGCTCTCTCCGTCTCCGTCTCTGCGCTCTCTCCATCTCTGTCTCTGCGCTCTCTCCATCTGTCTCTGCGCTCTCTCCGTCTCTGTCTCTGCGCTCTCTCCGTCTCCGTCTCTGCGCTCTCTCCGTCTCTGCGCTCTCTCCATCTGTCTCTGCGCTCTCTCCATCTGTCTCTGCGCTCTCTCCGTCTCCGTCTCTGCGCTCTCTCCGTCTCCGTCTCTGCGCTCTCTCCGTCTCTGTCTCTGCGCTCTCTCCGTCTCTGTCTCTGCGCTCTCTCCGTCTCCGTCTCTGCGCTCTCTCCGTCTCTGTCTCTGCGCTCTCTCCGTATCTGTCTCTGCGCTCTCTCCGTCTCTGTCTCTGCGCTCTCTCCGTCTCTGTCTCTGCGCTCTCTCCGTCTCTGTCTCTGCGCTCTCTCCGTCTCTGTCTCTGCGCTCTCTCCGTCTCTGTCTCTGCGCTCTCTCCGTCTCCGTCTCTGCGCTCTCTCCGTCTCTGTCTCTGCGCTCTCTCCGTCTCCGTCTCTGCGCTCTCTCCGTCTCTGTCTCTGCGCTCTCTCCGTCTCCGTCTCTGCGCTCTCTCCGTCTCTGTCTCTGCGCTCTCTCCGTCTCTGTCTCTGCGCTCTCTCCGTCTCTGTCTCTGCGCTCTCTCCGTCTCCGTCTCTGCGCTCTCTCTGTCTCTGCGCTCTCTCCGTCTCCGTCTCTGCGCTCTCTCCGTCTCTGTCTCTGCGCTCTCTCCGTCTCTGCGCTCTCTCCGTCTCTGCGCTCTCTCCGTCTCTGTGCTCTCTCCGTCTCTGTCTCTGCGCTCTCTCCGTCTCTGTCTCTGCGCTCTCTCCGTCTCTGTCTCTGCGCTCTCTCCGTCTCCGTCTCTGCGCTCTCTCCGTCTCTGTCTCTGCGCTCTCTCCGTCTCTGTCTCTGCGCTCTCTCCGTCTCTGTCTCTGCGCTCTCTCCGTCTCTGTCTCTGCGCTCTCTCCGTCTCTGTCTCTGCGCTCTCTCCGTCTCCGTCTCTGCGCTCTCTCCGTCTCCGTCTCTGCGCTCTCTCCGTCTCCGTCTCTGCGCTCTCTCCGTCTCTGTCTCTGCGCTCTCTCCGTCTCTGTCTCTGCGCTCTCTCCGTCTCTGTCTCTGCGCTCTCTCCGTCTCTGTCTCCGCACTCTCTCCGTCTCCGTCTCCGCGCTCTCTCCGTCTCCGTCTCTGCGCTCTCTCCGTCTCCGTCTCTGCGCTCTCTCCGTCTCTGTCTCTGCGCTCTCTCCGTCTCTGTCTCTGCGCTCTCTCCGTCTCTGTCTCTGCGCTCTCTCCGTCTCTGTCTCTGCGCTCTCTCCGTCTC
The DNA here is from genome assembly GCF_964213995.1 of Mustelus asterias. NCBI lineage: Eukaryota > Metazoa > Chordata > Chondrichthyes > Carcharhiniformes > Triakidae > Mustelus > Mustelus asterias. The sequence continues at coordinate 360,240 of NW_027590397.1, read as the reverse complement.
CGTCTCTGCGCTCTCTCCGTCTCCGTCTCTGCGCTCTCTCCGTCTCTGTCTCTGCGCTCTCTCCGTCTCTGTCTCTGCGCTCTCTCCGTCTCTGTCTCTGCGCTCTCTCCGTCTCTGTCTCTGCGCTCTCTCCGTCTCTGTCTCTGCGCTCTCTCCGTCTCCGTCTCTGCGCTCTCTCCATCTCCGTCTCTGCGCTCTCTCCGTCTCTGTCTCTGCGCTCTCTCCGTCTCTGTCTCTGCGCTGTCTCCGTCTCTGCGCTCTCTCCGTCTCTGTCTCTGCGCTCTCTCCGTCTCTGCGCTCCCTCCGTCTCTGTCTCTGCGCTCTCTCCGTCTCTGTCTCTTCGCTCTCTCCGTCTCCGTCTCTGCGCTCTCTCCGTCTCTGTCTCTGCGCTCTCTCCGTCTCCGTCTCTGCGCTCTCTCCGTCTCCGTCTCTGCGCTCTCTCCGTCTCTGTCTCTGCGCTCTCTCCGTCTCCGTCTCCGCACTCTCTCCGTCTCTGTCTCCGCACTCTCTCCGTCTCTGTCTCCGCACTCTCTCCGTCTCTGTCTCTGCGCTCTCTCCGTCTCTGTCTCTGCGCTCTCTCCGTCTCTGTCTCTGCGCTCTCTCCGTCTCTGTCTCTGCGCTCTCTCCGTCTCCGTCTCTGCGCTCTCTCCATCTCTGTCTCTGCGCTCTCTCCATCTGTCTCTGCGCTCTCTCCGTCTCTGTCTCTGCGCTCTCTCCGTCTCCGTCTCTGCGCTCTCTCCGTCTCTGCGCTCTCTCCATCTGTCTCTGCGCTCTCTCCATCTGTCTCTGCGCTCTCTCCGTCTCCGTCTCTGCGCTCTCTCCGTCTCCGTCTCTGCGCTCTCTCCGTCTCTGTCTCTGCGCTCTCTCCGTCTCTGTCTCTGCGCTCTCTCCATCTCCGTCTCTGCGCTCTCTCCGTCTCTGTCTCTGCGCTCTCTCCGTATCTGTCTCTGCGCTCTCTCCGTCTCTGTCTCTGCGCTCTCTCCGTCTCTGTCTCTGCGCTCTCTCCGTCTCTGTCTCTGCGCTCTCTCCGTCTCTGTCTCTGCGCTCTCTCCGTCTCTGTCTCTGCGCTCTCTCCGTCTCCGTCTCTGCGCTCTCTCCGTCTCTGTCTCTGCGCTCTCTCCGTCTCCGTCTCTGCGCTCTCTCCGTCTCTGTCTCTGCGCTCTCTCCGTCTCCGTCTCTGCGCTCTCTCCGTCTCTGTCTCTGCGCTCTCTCCGTCTCTGTCTCTGCGCTCTCTCCGTCTCTGTCTCTGCGCTCTCTCCGTCTCCGTCTCTGCGCTCTCTCTGTCTCTGCGCTCTCTCCGTCTCCGTCTCTGCGCTCTCTCCGTCTCTGTCTCTGCGCTCTCTCCGTCTCTGCGCTCTCTCCGTCTCTGCGCTCTCTCCGTCTCTGTGCTCTCTCCGTCTCTGTCTCTGCGCTCTCTCCGTCTCTGTCTCTGCGCTCTCTCCGTCTCTGTCTCTGTGCTCTCTCCGTCTCTGTCTCTGTGCTCTCTCCGTCTCTGTCTCTGCGCTCTCTCCGTCTCCGTCTCTGCGCTCTCTCCGTCTCTGTCTCTGCGCTCTCTCCGTCTCCGTCTCCGCGCTCTCTCCGTCTCTCTCTCTGCGCTCTCTCCGTCTCTGTCTCCGCACTCTCTCCGTCTCTGTCTCTGCGCTCTCTCCGTCTCTGCGCTCTCTCCGTCTCCGTCTCTGCGCTCTCTCCGTCTCCGTCTCTGCGCTCTCTCCGTCTCTGTCTCTGCGCTCTCTCCGTCTCTGTCTCTGCGCTCTCTCCGTCTCTGTCTCTGCGCTCTCTCTGTCTCTGCGCTCTCTCCGTCTCCGTCTCTGCGCTCTCTCCGTCTCTGTCTCTGCGCTCTCTCCGTCTCTGCGCTCTCTCCGTCTCTGTGCTCTCTCCGTCTCTGTCTCTGCGCTCTCTCCGTCTCTGTCTCTGCGCTCTCTCCGTCTCTGTCTCTGCGCTCTCTCCGTCTCTGTCTCTGTGCTCTCTCCGTCTCTGTCTCTGCGCTCTCTCCGTCTCCGTCTCTGCGCTCTCTCCGTCTCTGTCTCTGCGCTCTCTCCGTCTCCGTCTCCGCGCTCTCTCCGTCTCTCTCTCTGCGCTCTCTCCGTCTCTGTCTCCGCACTCTCTCCGTCTCTGTCTCTGCGCTCTCTCCGTCTCTGTCTCTGCGCTCTCTCCGTCTCTGCGCTCTCTCCGTCTCCGTCTCTGCGCTCTCTCCGTCTCCGTCTCTGCGCTCTCTCCGTCTCTGTCTCTGCGCTCTCTCCGTCTCTGTGCTCTCTCCGTCTCTGTCTCTGCGCTCTCTCCGTCTCTGTCTCTGCGCTCTCTCCGTCTCTGTCTCTGCGCTCTCTCCGTCTCTGTCTCTGTGCTCTCTCCGTCTCTGTCTCTGCGCTCTCTCCGTCTCCGTCTCTGCGCTCTCTCCGTCTCTGTCTCTGCGCTCTCTCCGTCTCCGTCTCCGCGCTCTCTCCGTCTCTCTCTCTGCGCTCTCTCCGTCTCTGTCTCCGCACTCTCTCCGTCTCTGTCTCTGCGCTCTCTCCGTCTCTGTCTCTGCGCTCTCTCCGTCTCTGCGCTCTCTCCGTCTCCGTCTCTGCGCTCTCTCCGTCTCCGTCTCTGCGCTCTCTCCGTCTCTGTCTCTGCGCTCTCTCCGTCTCCGTCTCTGCGCTCTCTCCGTCTCTGTCTCTGCGCTCTCTCCGTCTCTGTCTCTGCGCTCTCTCCGTCTCCGTCTCTGCGCTCTCTCCGTCTCTGTCTCTGCGCTCTCTCCGTCTCTGCGCTCTCTCCGTCTCTGTGCTCTCTCCGTCTCTGTCTCTGCGCTCTCTCCGTCTCTGTCTCTGCGCTCTCTCCATCTCTGTCTCTGTGCTCTCTCCGTCTCTGTCTCTGCGCTCTCTCCGTCTCCGTCTCTGCACTGTACGCCTGTCTTCAATTCACACTCTCTTCAATTCAAGTTAATGGGCATTGGGGAGAGTTACAGAACAAAGAGATCTCGGGGTACAGGTTCGCAGCTCCTTGAAAGTGGAGTCACAGGTGGGCAGAGTGGTGAAGAAGGCATTCGGCATGCTTGGTTTCATCGGTCAGAACATTGAATACAGGAGTTGGGACGTCTTGTTGAAGTTGTACAAGACATTGGTAAGGCCACACTTGGAATACTGTGTGCAGTTCTGGTCACCCTATTATAGAAAGGATATTATTAAACTAGAAAGAGTGCAGAAAGGATTTACTAGGATGCTACCGGGACTTGATGGATTGAGTTATAAGGAGTTGGATAGACTGGGACTTTTTTCTCTGGAGCGTCGGAGGCTGAGGGGTGACCTTATAGAGGTCTATAAAATAATGAGGGCATAGATCAGCTGGATAGTCAATATCTTTTCCCAAAGGTAGGGGAGTCTAAAACTAGAGGGCATAGGTTTAAGGTGAGAGGGGAGAGATACAAAAGTGTCCAGAGGGACAATTTTTTCACACAGAGGGTGGTGAGTGTCTGGAACAAGCTGCCAGAGGCAGTAGTAGAGGCGGGTACAATTTTGTCTTTTAAAAAGCGTTTAGACAGTTCCATGGGTACGATGGGTATAGAGGGATATGGGCCAAATGCGGGCAATTGGGATTAGCTGAGGGGTTTAAAAAAAGGGGTGGCATGGACAAGTTGGGCCGAAGGGCCTGTTTCCGTGCCATCATCCTCTCTGATTCAGTCACAAGATTGTCTGAACGTTCGTCAGGGTGGGAGGGGTTTGGTTTTTTTTTCACTGATTGCAAGCTTTGCTCCCTCTCCCATCCATCCATCTCCTTGCACAGGTCAACCTGATCTTCCCCGTGGTCTACCTGTTGTTCTGGGCGTTCCTGCTCATCTTCAGCCTCTGGTCGGAGCCCGTGGTGTGTGGCATAGGACTGGCGATCATGCTGACTGGCGTCCCGGTCTACTTCCTGGGCATCTACTGGACGAAGAAGCCCGAGTGCTTTGATAAACTTGTGGGTGAGGATGGCAAACTTGTCCCGCCACTGCCGCTCCTGGGCCTGCAATGCTCCCCACACCCTCCCACCTCTTCCCCTCCACTTCCCAATCTGTCCTCCCCAAACCGCCACACTGGAAAACAAGATGGCCCCTTGACAACTCACGTCGCCCCGTTTCCCCACCCCCGGGATGTCCCAAAAGCCTCCGCTCCTCCAACTCTATACTGAGAAACAAGATGGCTCCTTGACGACTCTCATCGCCCCCCCCTTCCCCACCCCCGGGATGTCCCAAAAGCCTCTGCTCAAAGAATAAAGAACAAAGAGAATTACAGCACAGGAACAGGCCCTTCGGCCCCTCCAAGCCTGCACCGACCATGCTGCCCGACTGAACTAAAACCCCCTACCCTTCCGGGGACCGTATCCCTCTATTCCCATCCTATTCATGGATTTGTCAAAATGCCCCTTAAAAGTCACTACCATATCCCCTTCCACTCCCTCCCCCGGCAACGAGTTCCAGGCACCCACCACCCTCTGTGTAACAAATCTGCCTCGTACATCTCCTTTAAACCTTGTCCCTCGCACCTTAAACCTGTGCCTCTAGTAATTGACTCTTCCACCCTGGGGAAAAAGCTTCTGACTATCCACTCTGTCCATGACTCTCATAATCTTGCAGACTTCTATCAGGTCTCCCCTCAACCTCCGTCGCTCCAGTGAGAACAAACCAAGTTTCTCCAACCTCTCCTCATAGCTAATGCCCTCCATACCAGGCAACATCCTGGTAAATCTTTTCTGTACCCTCTCCAAAGCCTCCACATCCTTCTAGTAGTGTGGCGACCAGAATTGAACACTATATTCCAAGTGCGGCCGAACTAAGGTTCTCTAAAGCTGCAACATGACTTGCCAATTTTTAAACTCAATACCCCGGCCGATGAAGGCAAGCGTGCCGTATGCCTTCTTGACTACCTTCTCCACCTGCGTTGCCACTTTCAGTGACCTGTGTACCTGTACACCCAGATCCCTCTGCCTATCAATACTCCTAAGGGTTCTGCCATTTACTATATATTTCCGATCTGTATTAGACCTTCCAAAATGCATTACGCTCCTCCAACTCCACACTTAAAAACAAAATGGGGCGGGGTTGCGTGGAACTAGTCACATCCGGTGGGGTTTGATGACATTTCTACCTCATCTCACGCTGCCGTCTCTCTCTCTCTCTCTCTCTCCCTCCCTCCATCCCCCACTCCTTCCAGACTCCATCACCTACTTTGGCCAGAAGTTGTGCGTGGTTGTATACCCACAGATGGCCCCATCCAAGGACGAGCAAGAGTTGCAAGATCTCTCGGAGGCCGCGTGCCAGACCACCAAGGAGGAGGAGAAGGTGTAGACCTCGGAGTCGGAGGGGAGGGTGGGGGGGGGGAGGGGGTGGGGGGGGGGGGGTGGGGGGGTGGGTGTGACTTCAAACTTGAAGGTGCGGAGGCGTGAGCTCAGGGGAGAGGGTGTAGGCGACAGCCCAGGCCTGACAGAGATCAGGGCCCAAGGAGGGGGCGGCGGTGAGGAAGGTCGAAGGTCAAGAGAGGTTCACCGGATGTGTCTTTCGTGTTACGGGGGGAAGTCGGGGGGTGGGGGGGTTGGTTGCGGGAGAGGGGAGCGGGAGGGACGAGAAATGGAAAGAGATATATGTGTATTATCTATAGATATATATATCTATATTTTTAAAAATAGAACTGTTCCGGAAGCTTCCAGAGACGGAAGAGCGGGAGGCCCGATGGACATCTGGGAGTGGGTTATCCAAGGGGAGTGGGGTGGGGGGGGTGGGTGTTTTGATTCGCAATGGATGTGAGAGAGAAACTGGCGCTCCGTGTCTCGGGGTGGGAGGCAGGAAGGAAAATGGAGGAGGTGCGGGGGGGGGGGGGTTGTTACTGGGGGCATACCGTCACCCACCCCCCCCCCCCCCCCCCGCTGCCCAGTTCGACACGGGGCCCTGACTCGGGTTGCCGTGGGTCTTCGAGGGCACCCTGTCCAAGGGATGCCCTCCCACCCCCATCACCAACCCCCCCCCCCCCCTCCTGCTCTGCCTGGGCTCCGCCCAGATGCCACACGTGCCAAAACAGGCAGGGCCACCACCTCTGCGGCGCCATTTTATTATTTGTTTTGCTCTTTGTTTGGGGGGGGCGGGCGGGGGCGCGGGAACGTCTTGGTGGCCATTTTGGGAAAGGGCAGGCGCCACACCCGCCTCCCACCACCCGCTCCCTGCCTCCACTGGCCTGTAGCCGGCCCCAGAATGCAATGGGATGGTCAGTTAGGCCGGCCCAGAATGCAATGAGCTGCTCAGTTAGGCCGGCCCACAATGCAATGGGCTGCTCAGTTAGGCCGGACCCAGAATGCAATGGGCTGCTCAGTTAGGCCAACCCAGAATGCAATGGGGTGCTCAGTTAGGCCGGCCCCAGAATGCAATGGGCTGTTCAGTTAGGCCGGCCCCAGAATGCAATGGGCTGTTCAGTTAGGCCGGCCCCAAAATGCAATGGGCTGCTCAGTTAGGCCAACCCAGAATGCAATGGGCTGCTCAGTTAGGCCAACCCAGAATGCAATGGGCTGCTCAGTTAGGCCAACCCAGAATGCAATGGGCTGCTCAGTTAGGCCAACCCAGAATGCAATGAGCTGCTCAGTTAGGCGGCCCAGAATGCAATGGGCTGCTCAGTTAGGCCGGCCCCAGTATGCAATGGGCTGCTCAGTTAGGCCGGCCCCAGAATGCAATGGGTTGCTCAGTTAGGCCGGCCCCAGATGCAATGGGTTGCTCAGTTAGGCTGGCCCAGAATGCAATGGGTTGCTCAGTTAGGCGGCCCAGAATGCAATGGGCTGGTCAGTTTGGCCAGACTGGCCCAGACTGCAATGGGCTGCTCAGTTAGGCCGGCCCCAGTATGCAATGGGCTGCTCAGTTAGGCCGGCCCCAGAATGCAATGGGTTGCTCAGTTAGGCCGGCCCCAGAATGCAATGGGTTGCTCAGTTAGGCTGGCCCAGAATGCAATGGGTTGCTCAGTTAGGCGGCCCAGAATGCAATGGGCTGGTCAGTTCGGCCAGACTGGCCCAGAATGCAATGGGCTGCTCAGTTAGGCCGGACTGGCCCAGAATGCAATGGGTTGCTCAGTTAGGCCGGCCCCAGAATGCAATGGGTTGCTCAGTTAGGCCGGCCCCAGAATGCAATGGGTTGCTCAGTTAGGCCGGCCCCAGAATGCAATGGGTTGCTCAGTTAGGCCGGCCCCAGAATGCAATGGGTTGCTCAGTTAGGCTGGCCCAGAATGCAATGGGTTGCTCAGTTAGGCGGCCCAGAATGCAATGGGCTGGTCAGTTCGGCCAGACTGGCCCAGAATGCAATGGGCTGCTCAGTTAGGCCGGACTGGCCCAGAATGCAATGGCCTGCTCAGTTAGGCCGGCCCCAGAATGCAATGGGTCCATTATCACTCCCATTTTTTAACCGTTAAAAAAAATTACACTTTGGAAATGTGAAATTCCGACCCGCCCATCAGTAAATATTGGCATATTTCTGTTCGATGGATTGCGTTAACTGTTTGCCAACGGAGATTTGGACTGGAGGGCGTTTCTATCACCCTGTTCTCTGCCAATTCTCGCGACTGCACTGGACAATGGTCCTGAATCAATGTGTGTGTGAGAGAGAGAGAGAGGGACAGCTCGAGGCTGGATTCCTGCTCCCCTGCTCTCAGATCTGCCCGCCACCCACCACCACCAAGCATAGACACTCCATCTTTGTACAACATCACTCCAAACCCAACACAACTGCCATTTGGTAGACTGGCAGCCACTTGCAGTGTGTCGGTCCTACCTGGGGGGGGGGGGGGGCGGTGGGCAGCGTGAAGGGGGGCAGCCATTTGCAGTGTGTCAGTCCCATCTGGAGGGGGGGGCAGCCATTTGCAGTGTGTCGATCCCACCTGGGGGGCAGCCATTTGCAGTGTGTCAGTCCCACCTGGAGGGGGGCAGCCATTTGCAGTGTGTCAGTCCCACCTGGAGGGGGGCAGCCATTTGCAGTGTGTCAGTCCCACCTGGGAGGGGGGCAGCCATTTGCAGTGTGTCGATCCCACCTGGGGGGCAGCCATTTGCAGTGTGTCAGTCCCACCTGGGGGGGGGGCAGCCATTTGCAGTGTGTCAGTCCCACCTGGGGGGGGGGCAGCCATTTGCAGTGTGTCAGTCCCACCTCGAGGGGGGCAGCCATTTGCAGTGTGTCAGTCCCACCTGGAGGGGGGCAGCCATTTGCAGTGTGTCGATCCCACCTGGGGGGCAGCCATTTGCAGTGTGTCAGTCCCACCTGGGGGGGGGGGGGGGGGGCAGCCATTTGCAGTGTGTCAGTCCCACCTGGGGGGGGGGGGCAGCCATTTGCAGTGTGTCAGTCCCACCTGGAGGGGGGCAGCCATTTGCAGTGTGTCGATCCCACCTGGAGGGGGGCAGCCATTTGCAGTGTGTCGATCCCACCTGGAGGGCAGCCATTTGGAGTGTGTCTCTCAGTCGCCACTCTGAACACCGACTACCTCCACCTCCCCCCTCCCCCCCCCCGGCCCTGCCCTCCCGCACGCAACCGACCTCCCTAAAAGCCCCACCCCAGGTGGTGAGGGAGTTTGGGGGCAAGCTATGATCATCGCCTCCCCCCAAGTTGGGCGTTCCTTAGCCAAATACCAGGCTTCGGCTCAGCTCCCCCTCTCCGAGGGCTTATGCCATTTTTCCCAATCAGAGCCACACATGACGGAGAGAGGGAGAGAGGGAGGAGACCGTTCAGACGGAACAGCTTACAACCAGGCAAAAGGTGCTAATATCAGCAAGCCGAAAGGAGCTGAACTGGGGAATCTGACACGTATTTAAGTGTTATATATCTGTAATAAAGCAGTGTCTGCTTCTTATCGCTGTGAGATTGTATTCCAAGGTTGTCAATTAAATTTTGCGAAGTTTTATTATTCACTTGCTCTTTGTACATTGGCCCGAAGAGAGATAGATTCTCCAATCTCAGCTGCAACGGCGAAACTGCCTATCAAACACTCCCAGGACAGGTACAGCACGGGGTTAGATACAGAGTAAAGCTCCCTCTACACTGTCCCCCATCAAACACTCCCAGAACAGGTACAGCACGGGGTTAGATACAGAGTAAAGCTCCCTCTACACTGTCCCCATTAAACACTCCCAGGACAGGTACAGCACGGGGTTAGATACAGAGTAAAGCTCCCTCTACACTGTCCCCATCAAACACTCCCAGGACAGGTACAGCACGGGGTTAGATACAGAGTAAAGCTCCCTCTACACTGTCCCCATCAAAAACTCCCAGGACAGGTACAGCACGGGGTTAGATACAGAGTAAAGCTCCCTCTACACTGTCCCCATCAAACACTCGCAGGACAGGTACAGCACGGGGTTAGATACAGAGTAAAGCTCCCTCTGCACTGTCCCCCATCAAACACTCACAGGACAGGTACAGCACGGGGTTAGATACAGAGTAAAGCTCCCTCTACACTGTCCCCATCAAACACTCCCAGGACAGGTACAGCACAGGGTTAGATACAGAGTAAAGCTCCCTCTACACTGTCCCCATCAAACACTCCCAGGACTGGTACAGCACGGGGTTAGATACAGAGTAAAGCTCCCTCTACACTGTCCCCATCAAACACTCCCAGGACAGGTACAGCACGGGGTTAGATACAGAGTAAAGCTCCCTCTACACTGTCCCCATCAAACACTCGCAGGACAGGTACAGCACGGGGTTAGATACAGAGTAAAGCTCCCTCTACACTGTTCCCATCAAACACTCCCAGGACAGGTACAGCACGGGATTAGATACAGAGTAAAGCTCCCTCTACACTGTCCCCATCAAACACTTCCAGGACAGGTACGGCACGGGGTTAGATACAGAGTAAAGCTCCCTCTACACTGTCCCCATCAAACACTCCCAGGACAGGTACAGCACGGGGTTAGATACAGAGTAAAGCTCCCTCTACACTGTCCCCATCAAACACTCCCAGGACAGGTACAGCACGGGGTTAGATACAGAGTAAAGCTCCCTCTACACTGTCCCCATCAAACACTCGCAGGACAGGTACAGCACGGGGTTAGATACAGAGTAAAGCTCCCTCTGCACTGTCCCCCATCAAACACTCACAGGACAGGTACAGCACGGGGTTAGATACAGAGTAAAGCTCCCTCTACACTGTCCCCATCAAACACTCCCAGGACAGGTACAGCACGGGGTTAGATACAGAGTAAAGCTCCCTCTACACTGTCCCCATCAAACACTCCCGGGACAGGTACAGCACGGGGTTAGATACAGAGTAAAGCTCCCTCTACACTGTCCCCATCAAACACTCCCAGGACAGGTACAGCACAGAGTTAGATACAGAGTAAAGCTCCCTCTACACTGTCCCCATCAAACACTCCCAGGACTGGTACAGCACGGGGTTAGATACAGAGTAAAGCTCCCTCTACACTGTCCCCATCAAACACTCCCAGGACAGGTACAGCACGGGGTTAGATACAGAGTAAAGCTCCCTCTACACTGTCCCCATCAAACACTCGCAGGACAGGTACAGCACGGGGTTAGATACAGAGTAAAGCTCCCTCTACACTGTTCCCATCAAACACTCCCAGGACAGGTACAGCACGGGATTAGATACAGAGTAAAGCTCCCTCTACACTGTCCCCATCAAACACTCCCAGGACAGGTACAGCACGGGGTTAGATACAGAGTAAAGCTCCCTCTACACTGTCCCCATCAAACACTCCCAGGACAGGTACAGCACGGGGTTAGATACCGAGTAAAGCTCCCTCTACACTGTCCCCATCAAACACTCCCAGAACAGGTACAGCACGGGGTTAGATACAGAGTAAAGCTCCCTCTACACTGTCCCCATCAAACACTCCCAGGACAGGTACAGCACGGGGTGAGATACAGAGTAAAGCTCCCTCTACACTGTCCCCATCAAACACACCCAGGACAGATACAGCACGGGGTTCGATACAGAGTAAAGTTCCCTCTACACTGTCCCCATCAAACACTCCCAGGACAGGTGCAGCACGGGGTTAGATACAGAGTAAAGCTCCCTCTACACTGTCCCCATCAAACACTCCCAGGACAGGTGCAGCACGCGGTTAGATACAGAGTAAAGCTCCCTCTACACTGTCCCCATCAAACACTCCCAGGACAGATACAGCACGGGGTTAGATACAGAGTAAAGCTCCCTCTACACTGTCCCCCATCAAACACTCCCAGGACAGGTACAGCACGGGGTTAGATACAGAGTAAAGCTCCCTCTACACTATCCCCATCAAACACTCCCAGGACAGGTACAACACGGGGTCAGATACAGAGTAAAGCTCCCTCTACACTGTCCCCATCAAACACTCCCAGGACAGGTACAGCACGGGGTTAGATACAGAGTAAAGCTCCCTCTACACTGTCCCCATCAAACACTCCCAGGACAGGTACAACACGGGGTCAGATACAGAGTAAAGCTCCCTCTACACTGTCCCCATCAAACACTCCCAGGACAGGTACAACACGGGGTTAGATACAGAGTAAAGTTCCCTCTACACTGTCCCCATCAAACACTCCCAGGACAGGTACAGCACGGGGTTAGATACAGAGTAAAGCTCCCTCTACACTGTCCCCATCAAACACTCCCAGGACAGGTACAGCACGGGGTTAGATACAGAGTAAAGCTCCCTCTACACTGTCCCCATCAAACACTCCCAGGACAGGTACAGCACGGGGTTAGATACAGAGTAAAGCTCCCTCTACACTGTCCCCATCAAACACTCCCAGGTCAGGTACAACACGGGGTCAGATACAGAGTAAAGCTCCCTCTACACTGTCCCCATCAAACACTCCCAGGACAGGTACAACACGGGGTTAGATACAGAGTAAAGTTCCCTCTACACTGTCCCCATCAAACACTCCCAGGACAGGGACAGCACGGGGTTAGATACAGAGTAAAGCTCCCTCTACACTGTCCCTATCAAACACTCCCAGGACAGATACAGCACGGGGTTAGATACAGAGTAAAGTTCCCTCTACACTGTCCCCATCAAACACTCCCAGGACAGGGACAGCACGGGGTTAGATACAGAGTAAAGCTCCCTCTACACTGTCCCCATCAAACACTCCCAGGACAGGTGCAGCACGGGGTTAGATACAGAGTAAAGCTCCCTCCACACTGTCCCCATCAAACACTCCCAGGACAGATACAGCACGGGGTTAGATACAGAGTAAAGCTCCCTCTACACTGTCCCCCATCAAACACTCCCAGGACAGGTACAGCACGGGGTTAGATACAGAGTAAAGCTCCCTCTACACTGTCCCCCATCAAACACTCCCAGGACAGGTACAGCACGGGGTTAGATACAGAGTAAAGCTCCCTCTACACTGTCCCCATCAAACACTCCCAGGACAGGTACAGCACGGGGTTAGATACAGAGTAAAGCTCCCTCTACACTGTCCCCATCAAACACTCCCAGGACAGGTACAACACGGGGTCAGATACAGAGTAAAGCTCCCTCTACACTGTCCCCATCAAACACTCCCAGGACAGGTACAACACGGGGTTAGATACAGAGTAAAGTTCCCTCTACACTGTCCCCATCAAACACTCCCAGGACAGGTACAGCACGGGGTTAGATACAGAGTAAAGCTCCCTCTACACTGTCCCCATCAAACACTCCCAGGACAGGTACAGCACGGGGTTAGATACAGAGTAAAGCTCCCTCTACACTGTCCCCATCAAACACTCCCAGGACAGGTACAGCACGGGGTTAGATACAGAGTAAAGCTCCCTCTACACTGTCCCCATCAAACACTCCCAGGTCAGGTACAACACGGGGTCAGATACAGAGTAAAGCTCCCTCTACACTGTCCCCATCAAACACTCCCAGGACAGGTACAACACGGGGTTAGATACAGAGTAAAGTTCCCTCTACACTGTCCCCATCAAACACTCCCAGGACAGGGACAGCACGGGGTTAGATACAGAGTAAAGCTCCCTCTACACTGTCCCTATCAAACACTCCCAGGACAGATACAGCACGGGGTTAGATACAGAGTAAAGTTCCCTCTACACTGTCCCCATCAAACACTCCCAGGACAGGGACAGCACGGGGTTAGATACAGAGTAAAGCTCCCTCTACACTGTCCCTATCAAACACTCCCAGGACAGATACAGCACGGGGTTAGATACAGAGTAAAGTTCCCTCTACACTGTCCCCATCAAACACTCCCAGGACAGGGACAGCACGGGGTTAGATACAGAGTAAAGCTCCCTCTACACTGTCCCTATCAAACACTCCCAGGACAGATACAGCACGGGGTTAGATACAGAGTAAAGTTCCCTCTACACTGTCCCCAGCAAACACTCCCAGGACAGATACAGCACGGGGTTAGATACAGAGTAAAGCTCCCTCTACACTGTCCCCAACAAACACTCCCAGGACAGATACAGCACGGGGTTAGATACAGAGTAAAGCTCCCTCTACACTGTCCCCATCAAACACTCCCAGGAGTGGGACAGCACGGGGTTAGATACAGAGTAAAGCTCCCTCTATACTGTCCCCCATCAAACACTCCCAGGACAGGTACAGCACGGGGTTAGATACAGAGTAAAGCTCCCTCTACACTGTCCCCATCAAACACTCCCAGGACAGGTACAGCACGGGGTTAGATACAGAGTAAAGCTCCCTCTACACTGTCCCCATCAAACACTCGCAGGACAGGTACAGCACGGGGTTAGATACAGAGTAAAGCTCCCTCTACACTGTCCCCATCAAACACTCCCAGGACAGGTACAGCACGGGATTAGATACAGAGTAAAGCTCCCTCTACACTGTCCCCATCAAACACTCCCAGGACAGGTACGGCACGGGGTTAGATACAGAGTAAAGCTCCCAATGCACTGTCCCCCATCAAACACTCCCAGGACAGGTACAGCACGGGGTTAGATACAGAGTAAAGCTCCCTCTGCACTGTCCCCATCAAACACTCCCAGGACAGGTACAGCACGGGATTAGATACAGAGTAAAGCTCCCTCTACACTGTCCCCATCAAACACTCCCAGGACAGGTACGGCACGGGGTTAGATACAGAGTAAAGCTCCCAATGCACTGTCCCCCATCAAACACTCCCAGGACAGGTACAGCACGGGGTTAGATACAGAGTAAAGCTCCCTCTGCACTGTCCCCATCAAACACTCCCAGGACAGGTACAGCACGGGGTTAGATACAGAGTAAAGCTCCCTCTACACTGTCCCCCACCAAACACTCCCAGGACAGGTACAGCACGGGGTTTGATACAGAGTAAAGCTCCCTCTACACTGTCCCCATCAAACACTCTCAGGACAGGTACAGCACGGAGTTAGATACATAGTAAAGCTCCCTCTACACTGTCCCCATCAAACACTCCCAGGACAGGTACAGCACGGGGTTAGATGCAGAGTAAAGCTCCCTCTACACTGTCCCCATCAAACACTCCCAGGACAGGTACAGCACGGGGTTAGATACATAGTAAAGCTCCCTCTACACTGTCCCCATCAAACACTCCCAGGACAGATACAGCACGGGGTTAGATGCAGAGTAAAGCTCCCTCTGCACTGTCCCCATCAAACACTCCCAGGACAGGTACAGCACGGGGTTTGATACAGAGTAAAGCTCCCTCTACACTGTCCCCATCAAACACTCTCAGGACAGGGACAGCACGGGGTTAGATACATAGTAAAGCTCCCTCCACACTGTCCCCCCCGTCATCCACTGCCGGGATTTGTACAGCTCCCAACAAGCAGAGTGAGTGACCTGGCAGCACTGAGAGGTGATCAGATCTGTTTTTGCTCAATGTGTTCTCGCGGACAAAGGCCCGTTATATAATTCCAGGCAGACAATGGGGCTTTTCACAGGAATTCAGGTCACTCTGTGTTTCTGAACCCAGATCCCTGTATACCTGGGGGAAAGTCGCTGACGTATGTTGGAGCCTGCATTCACATCAGTGACAGCTAATAAAACCTCACCCCACCCTCTCCCAGGCCATCTCTCCTGAATGCTACTGTACCACCTTTCACATCCTGCAAGATAGACAGCAAGCAAAATCAGGAGTCAAGTTTACTGACTTTACTAATGTCGACTGACATTAACACTGCAATGCAGTTACTGTGAAAATCCCCCAGTCGCCACACTCTGGCGCCTGTTTAGGTTACACTAACGGGCAATTTAGCACGGCACAATGCACCTATCCAGCACGCCTTTGGACACTAAGGGACAATTAAGCATGGCCAATCCACCTAACCTGCACATCTTGGGACACTAAGGGACAATTTAGCATGGCCAATCCACCCTAACCTGCAGATCTTTGGACACTAAGGGGCAATTTAGCACGGCCAATCCACCCTAACCTGCACATCTTTGGACACTAAGGGACAATTTAGCATGGCCAATCCACCCTAACCTACACATCTTTGGACACTAAGGGGCAATTTAGCATGGCCAATCCACCCTAACCTGCACATCTTTGGACACTAAGGGGCAATTTAGCATGGCCAATCCACCCTAACCTACACATCTTTGGACACTAAGGGGCAATTTAGCATGGCCAATCCACCTAACCTGCACATCTTTGGACACTAAGAGGCAATTTAGCATGGCCAATCCACCTAACCTACACATCTTTGGACACTAAGGGGCAATTTAGCATGGCCAATCTCCCAACCTGCACATCTTTGGACACTAAGAGGCAATTTAGCATGGCCAATCCACCCTAACCTCCACATCTTTGGACACTAAGGGGCAATTTAGCATGGCCAATCCACCTAACCTGCACATCTTTGGACACTAAGAGGCAATTTAGCATGGCCAATCCACCTAACCTACACATCTTTGGACACTAAGGGGCAATTTAGCATGGCCAATCTCCCAACCTGCACATCTTTGGACACTAAGAGGCAATTTAGCATGGCCAATCCACCTAACCTACACATCTTTGGACACTAAGGGGCAATTTAGCATGGCCAATCTCCCAACCTGCACATCTTTGGACACTAAGAGGCAATTTAGCATGGCCAATCCACCCTAACCTACACATCTTTGGACACTAAGGGGCAATTTAGCATGGCCAATCTCCCAACCTGCACATCTTTGGACACTAAGAGGCAATTTAACATGGCCAATCCACCTAACCTACACATCTTTGGACACTAAGGGGCAATTTAGCATGGCCAATCTCCCAACCTACACATCTTTGGACACTCAGGGGCAATTTATCATGGCCAATCCATCGTACCTACACATCTTTCAGACTGTGGGAGGAAACCGGAGCACCCGGAGGAAACAAAGAACAAAGAACAGTACAGCACAGGAAACAGGCCCTTCGGCCCTCCAAGCCTGTGCCGCTCCTTGGTCCAACTAGACCAATCGTTTGTATCCCTCCATTCCCAGGCTGCTCATGTGACTATCCAGGTAAGTCTTAAACGATGTCAGCGTGCCTGCCTCCACCACCCTACTTGGCAGCGCATTCCAGGCCCCCAACACCCTCTGTGTAAAAAACGTCCCTCTGATGTCCGAGTTATACTTCGCCCCTCTCAGCTTGAGCCCGTGACCCCTCGTGATCGTCACCTCCGACCTGGGAAAAAGCTTCCCACTGTTCACCCTATCTATACCCTTCATAATCTTGTACATCTCTATTAGATCTCCCCTCATTCTCCGTCTTTCCAGGGAGAACAACCTCAGTTTACCCAATCTCTCCTCATAGCTAAGACCCTCCATACCAGGCAACATCCTGGTAAACCTTCTCTGCACTCTCTCTAACGCCCCCACGTCCTTCTGGTAGTGGGGCGACCAGAACTGGACGCAGTACTCCAAATGTGGCCTAACCAGCGTTCTATACAGCTGCATCATCAGACTCCAGCTTTTATACTCTATACCCCGTCCTATAAAGGCAAGCATACCATATGCCTTCTTCACCACCTTCTCCACCTGTGTTGCCACCTTCAAGGATTTGTAGACTTGCACACCTCGGTCCCTCTGTGTTTCTATACTCCTGATGACTCTGCCATTTATTGTATTACTCCTCCCTACATTATTTCTTCCAAAATGCATCACTTCGCATTTATCCATGTGAAACCCACGCAGACATGGGGAGAACGTGCAAACTCCGCACAGACAGTGACCCAAAAGCCGGGAATCGAACCCGTGTCCCTGGTGCTGTGAGGCAGCAGTGCTAACCCGCTGCGCTACCCGGTAGGATTATTTGTGTGCGTGCCTGTGTGTATTTGTGCGTGTGCCTGTGTGTATCTGTGTGTGTGTGTGCGTGCCTGTGTGCATTTGTGCATGTGCCTGTGTGCATGTGTGTGTGTGCATGTGCCTGTGTGTACATGTGTGTTTGTATGCACGCCTGTGTATCTGTGTGTGTGTGTATACACCTGTGTGTATTTGTGTGTGCACCTGTGTGTATTCGTGCATGTGTGTGTGTGTGTGTGTGTGTACCAGTGTGTATTTGTGTGCATGCCTGTGCGTATCTGTGCATGTGCCTGCCTGTATCTGTGTGTGTGTGTGCGCCAGTGTGTATTTGTGTGCATGCCTGTGCGTATCTGTGCGTGTGCCTGCCTGTATCTGTGTGTGTGTGTGCGCCTGTGTGTATTTGTGCCTGTGCCTGTGTGCATGTGTGTGTACCAGTGTGTATTTGTGTGTGTATGCATATCTGTGCGTGTGCCTGCCTGTATCTGTGTGTGTGTGTGCGCCTGTGTGTATCTGTGCATGTGCCTGTTTGTAGCCGTGTGTGTGTGTGTGTGCGCGCCTGTGTGTAGCTGTGTGT
>NW_027590396.1:109535-374857 GCF_964213995.1 Mustelus asterias | reverse complement strand
GGGCTGAGTTTGTGGATGGGGGAGTTTGGAAGCATGATGGGGGCAAGGATTCTCTGGCTGATTTTGGGATAAAGGGGGGGGGGGGGGGGGCGATGGCCTAGTGGTATTATCACCAGACTATTAATCCAGAAACTCAGCTAACGTTCAGGGGGACCCGGGTTCGAATCCCACCACGGCAGATGGTGGAATTGGAATTCAATAAAATATATCTGGAATTAAGAATCTACTGATGACCCATTGTTGGAAAAACCCATCTGGTTCTCTTTAGGGAAGGAAATCTGCCGTCCTTACCCCGGTCTGGCCTACATGTGACTCCAGAGCCACAGCAATGTGGTTGACTCTCAACTGCCCTCAGGCAACTAGGGATGGGCAATAAATACTGGCCCAGCCGGCGACGCCCATGTCCCACAAATGAATTTAAAAATATATATTATTGGAAGAGGATTGAGGGCAGTTTTTCAAATAAACTAAAGTTCTGGTGTGGGGTGGGTGAGTGAGTTTCAGATGACACGGCCCTCTCGCCCGACTCCACCCCCTCCTGAAACTATCCTGACGGGTGAAACCATGTGCGGCGAGGCCATTGCACTGGGGGGTGCTGACGCCCGCGCTGATGGTCCGTCTGTGCTCGGGAAGAGCAAGCGATCAGGGTAGAGCAAGCGATCAGGGTAGAGCAAGCGATCAGCATAGCCAAGCGGTCAGGGTAGAGCAAGCGATCAGTCGCGAGCAAGCGATCAGGGCAGAGCAAGCGATCAGGGTAGGGCAAGCGATCAGTCTAGAGCAAGCGATCAGTTTAGAGCAAGCAATCAGGGTAGAGCAAGCGATCAGCATAGCCAAGCGGTCAGGGTAGAGCAAGCGATCAGGGTAGGGCAAGCAATCAGGGTAGGGCAAGCGATCAGGGTAGAGCAAGCGATCAGCATAGCCAAGCGGTCAGGGTAGAGCAAGCGATCAGTCGAAAGCAAGCGATCAGGGTAGGGCAAGCGCAAGAGATCAGGGTAGGGCAAGCGATCAGTCTAGAGCAAGCAATCAGTCTAGAGCAAGCGATCAGGCTAGGGCAAGCGATCAGGCTAGGGCAAGCGATCAGGGTAGGGCAAGCGATCAGGGTAAAGCAAGGGATCAGGGTAGGGCAAGCGATCAGTCTAGAACAAGCGATCAGGCTAGAGCAAGCGATCAGGCTAGAGCAAGCGATCAGGCTAGGGCAGGCGATCAGGCTAGGGCAGGCGATCAGGCTAGGGCAGGCGATCAGGCTAGGGCAGGCGATCAGGCGAGGGCAGGCGATCAGGCGAGGGCAGGCGATCAGGCGAGGGCAGGCGATCAGGCTAGAGCAGGCGATCAGTCTAGAGCAAGCGATCAGTCTAGAGCAAGCGATCAGTCGAGTGCAAGCGATCAGTCTAGAGCAAGCGATCAGCATAGCTAAGCGGTCAGGCTAGGGCAAACGATCAGCATAGCCAAGCGATCAGTCTAGTGCAAGCGATCAGTCTAGAGCAAGCGATTAGCATAGCTAAGCGGTCAGGCTGGGGCAAGCGATCAAGCTAGAGCAAGTGGTCAGGCTAGAGAAAGCGATCGGGGTAGAGCAAGCGATCGGGGTAGAGCAAGCGATCAGGGTAGAGCAAACGGTCAGGGTAGAGCAAGCGATCAAGCTAGAGCAAGCGGTCGGGCTAGAGCAAGCGGTCAGGGTAGAGCAAGCGGTCAGGGTAGAGCAAGCGGTCAGGGTAGAGCAAGCGATCAAGCTAGAGCAAGCGGTCAGGGTAGAGCAAGCGATCAAGCTAGAGCAAGCGGTCAGGGTAGAGCAAGCGATTAGGGTAGAGCAAGCGATCAAGCTAGAGCAAGCGGTCGGGCTAGAGCAAGTGATCAAGCGAGAGCAAGCGATCAGGGTAGAGCAAGCGATCAGGGTAGAGCAAGCGATCAGGGTAGAGCAAGCGGTCGGGCTAGAGCAAGCGATCAAGCGAGAGCAAGCGATCAGGGTAGAGCAAGCGATCAAGCGAGAGCAAGCGATCAGGGTAGAGCAAGCGATCAGGGTAGAGCAAGCGGTCGGGCTAGAGCAAGCGATCAAGCGAGAGCAAGCGATCAGGGTAGAGCAAGCGATCAAGCTAGAGCAAGCAATCAAGCTAGAGCAAGCGATCAAGCTAGAGCAAGTGGTCAGGCGAGAGCAAGCGATCAGGGTAGAGCAAGCGTTCAAGCTAGAGCAAGCGATCAGGGTAGAGCAAGCGATCAAGCTAGAGCAAGCGATCAGGCTAGAGCAAGCGGTCAGGGTAGAGCAAGCGATCAGGGTAGAGCAAGCGATCAGGGTAGAGCAAGCGTTCAAGCTAGAGCAAGCGATCAGGGTAGAGCAAGCGATCAAGCTAGAGCCGTTTGGAGCTTATCTGGTCAAGCCCGGGGGGGGAGGGAGGTGGTGGAACGCCCCAGCCTGTCAGCTCGGAGCTTGTCTGATCAAGTCCAAGAGGTGATGTGGATCCTGTCTTGTCAGCAAGGATCTAGTTTGTTCCTCATGTGGGGGGGACACAGATTGGAAATAACCGACTTTTTAAATTAGGAAAAAAACTCTCAGTGTCTCTGTGTGAAGGGGGTCTCGGGTCAGTGTCTCTGTGTGAAGGGGGTCTCGGGTCAGTGTCTCTGTGTGAAAGGGGTCTCGGGGTCAGTGTCTCTGTGTGAAGAGGGTCTCGGGTCAGTGTCTCTGTGTGAAGGGGGTCTCGGGTCAGTGTCTCTGTGTGAAGAGGGTCTCGGGTCAGTGACTCTGTGTGAAGGGGGTCTCGGGTCAGTGTCTCTGTGTGAAGGGGGTCTCGGGTCAGTGTCTCTGTGTGAAGGGGGTCTCGGGTCAGTGTCTCTGTGTGAAGGGGGTCTCGGGTCAGTGTCTCTGTGTGAAGGGGGTCTCGGGTCAGTGAGTCTGTGTGAAGGGGGTCTCGGGTCAGTGAGTCTGTGTGAAGGGGGTCTCGGGTCAGTGACTCTCTGTGAAGGGGGTCTCGGGTCAGTGTCTCTGTGTGAAGGGGGTCTCGGGTCAGTGTCTCTGAGTGAAGGGGGTCTCGGGGTCAGTGTCTCTGTGTGAAGGGGGTCTCGGGTCAGTGAGTCTGTGTGAAGGGGGTCTCGGGTCAGTGACTCTCTGGGAAGGGGGTCTCGGGTCAGTGTCTCTGTGTGAAGGGGGTCTCGGGGTCAGTGTCTCTCTGTGAAGGGGGTCTCGGGTCAGTGAGTCTGTGTGAAGGGGGTCTCGGGTCAGTGACTCTCTGGGAAGGGGGTCTCGGGTCAGTGTGTCTGTGTGAAGGGGGTCTCGGGTCAGTGTCTCTGTGTGAAGGGGGTCTCGGGTCAGTGACTCTGTGTGAAGGGGGTCTCGGGTCAGTGTCTCTCTGTGAAGGGGGTCTCGGGTCAGTGTCTCTGTGTGAAGGGGGTCTCGGGGTCAGTGTCTCTCTGTGAAGGGGGTCTCGGGTCAGTGTCTCTGTGTGAAGGGGGTCTCGGGTCAGTGTCTCTGTGTGAAGGGGGTCTCGGGTCATTGACTCTCTGGGAAGGGGGTCTCGGGTCAGTGTCTGTGTGAAGGGGGTCTCGGGGTCAGTGTCTCTCTGTGAAGGGGGTCTCGGGTCAGTGAGTCTGTGTGAAGGGGGTCTCGGGTCAGTGACTCTCTGGGAAGGGGGTCTCGGGTCAGTGAGTCTGTGTGAAGGGGGTCTCGGGTCAGTGAGTCTGTGTGAAGGGGGTCTCGGGTCAGTGTCTCTGTGTGAAGGGGGTCTCGGGTCAGTGTCTCTGTGTGAAGGGGGTCTCGGGTCAGTGTCTCTGTGTGAAGGGGGTCTCGGGTCAGTGACTCTGTGTGAAGGGGGTCTCGGGTCAGTGTCTCTGTGTGAAGGGGGTCTCGGGTCAGTGACTCTGTGTGAAGGGGGTCTCGGGTCAGTGAGACTCTCTGTGAAAGCCTCAGCCCAGGAATTTTGTTGAACAAAAAGTCTCCTGACAGTTTTGGGAAGAGAATTTGCTCCGTTCTCTGATGCTTTTGGGAAGAATATTTCCCCTGTACATTGATGGCTTTAAGACAGTTTACCTTGTACACTGTGCTTGTGTCTCTGCAGTTTCTTGGACAGTGGAACCAATGGACTTGATGACGATTCAGCCACACAGTTTGCAGAGGTGAGTTAGCGACTGAGGAATGTGAAGGTTTGTACAGTAACTGAAGCTGGAATTCAGAGCTAGGCTCAGTGACGGTAATCGAGAAACCATCGATGATCGTCGGAAAAACCCACCTGCTTCACTAATGTCCCCTTTCGGGAAAGAAATCTGCCATCCTTACCCGGTCTGGCCTACATGTGACTCCATAAGAAATAGGAACAGAAGTAGGCCATTCGGCCCCTCGAGCCTGCTTTGCCATTCTATAGGATCGTGGCTGATCTGACATTCCTCGTGTCCCATTTCTGCCTCTTCCCTGTAACCCCTAATTCCCTTACTGATCAAACATCTATCCATCTCAGCCGTAACTATACACAAGGACTCTGTCTCTCAGCTCACTGTGGCAAGGAGTTCCAAAGACTCTCAACCCTCAGAGAGAAGTTCCTCCTCATCTCAGTCTTGAACTAGTGCCCCTTTATTCTGAGACTCTGACCCTGCACTCTCCCATGAGGGGAAACATCCTCTCCGTGTTTACCCTGTCAAACCCCTGAGAATCCTTTGGTTGACTCTCAACTGCCCCCTGCGATGGCTGAGCAAGCTATTCAGTTCGAGGGCAATTATCGATGAGCTGTAAATGTTGGCCCAGCGACTGACACCCACATCCCTGTAACAAACGCTGTGTCCTGTGCAGCCATCCTGCGTTGTAGATCAAGCAATTCTTTCCTACGACTGAAGGAGGATCTTGCTGTCATGTCTTGTACTTTGATTCTGGTTTTTCCCTCGCACCCGATCGTCCTGGATAGTAAGTGTCAGTGGGTTATTATAGTGTGAGCGTTATCACAGCCTGGTCTGATTCCTCCGTGGAGAAGCCAAGTACCCACTCCAGCAAAACCACCGGTAAATGACCAGGATCCCTGGATGATTCCCAATCTGGTCATACGTTCTGATGGTCCACTGCTAGCTGATGTGTTTACCCATGGAGCCCCCACTGGACCCCCTGGAATGGCTGCACAGGAACCACCACCACCACCCCTCCTCCCCCCCCCCAGACTGGACCCACCACCTGACCCCCCATTGGACCCCCTGGAACTGTTGCCCAGGACCTCCCCCCCTCCCCACCCCCCCTCTCCCCTCTCCTGCCCCGACTGGACTCACCACCTGACCCCCCATTGGACCCTCTGGAACTGCTGCCCAAGACCTCCCCCCCACTCCCCTGCCCCGACTGGACCCACTGCCCAGCCCCCCACTGGACGCGTACCCCCCTCCCCTCCCCAACTGGATCCACTGCATGACCCCCCCCCCCCCCCCCTTCAATAGACACCTCCTTCCCCCACTCATCCCAATGGACCTGCTGCCTGGCCACTGCCTCTGCCTGCCCCTGCTCCCCTCTCCCCTCTCCCCCCCCCCCCCCCCCCCCCCCCCCCCCCCCTGCCCCCGGCAGCCCTCGCTCCACTCCCACCGGTGTGACGCTCTGTCTCTGTCGTGCAGTTATGGGATCGCACCTTCCTGAACCTGGACCAAACCTTCCTGTTTGTCGACGGGAGGCCCTTGCGAAGCGGAACCTCTCTGGATAACGACAGCGGAGAGACGGAGCGAGGGAGCCAGAACGACATCTGGGGTCCGAGTCGACACACGAGGCTACCGATGGCCAGAAGATACCGGTCTCGAGGAACATCACGCCCTGAGAGGTCTCCAGCCATTGAAGGGTAGGTGAGCTGCCAAATCTGTCGCGGCGTCGTGCAGTGAGGAGCGATTTGTCCTGTGTGTTTATTCTTGTGTTCTGTTTCCGAATGCCTCTTGCTTGGTGTGGATCTGTGATTCATTGCCCTGTGACGCTGGATATCACAGTTAGGACCAGTCCTGTTCATGGCTGGTTATCAGCACTGAACACTAGATTGTAATCAGCAGCAGGAAACCTGGCTGAGTGTTTGTCCCTGTGGCCCTAACTCGGGTCTGAACCAACTATAGCCACTACCGCTGCTCATTATAGAGGGAATTCACTCGGAAACAATTCCAGCTTCACTGGGAAGGGCAATCATTCACACAGGATGTGAGTTAGCGAGGAAGGTTCCGCTGAAACAACACTGAACCTGCTGCTGTTCCGAGGAACTGAAGCAGTCCCTGCTGACATACAGCGAGACACGGTGGCATCTGGGCAGCATGGTGCACAGCACTGCTGCCTCACAGCGCCAGGGAGCCGGGTTTGATTTCCAGCCTTGGATTACTATGCGGAGTCTGCACATTCTCCCCGTGTCTGCGTGGGTTTCCTCCGGGTTCTCCGGTTTCCTCCCACACTCTAAAGATGATTTGGAGATGCCGGCACGGGGTGGGCACTATAAAAGTCTCTCAACATCAGTTTAAAGACCCAACAGGTTTAGTGGGAATCATGAGCTTTCGCAGCACTGCTCCTTCATCAGACGAGTGGTGGTTTGTGGTACCTGATGAAGGAGCAGTGCTGTGAAAGCTCGTGATTCCAAATAAACCGGTTGGACTTTAACCTGGTGTTGTGAGGCTTCTTATTCTAAAGATGTGCAGGTTAGGTTGATTGGCCATGATAAATTGACCCTGGTGCCAGGGGATTAGCAGGGTAAATATGTGGGGTTAAGGGGATAGGGCCTGGGTGGAATTGTTGTCAGTGCAGACTCGATGGGCCAAATGGCCTCCTTCTGCACTGTAGGGATTCTCTGATTCTAAACATTCAGGCTGCGGTTGCTAATTAGCAAGTAACATTTGTGCCACACACAAGTTCCAATGCAGTGACATCTACAATAAGAGAGGGTCTATGCGTACAGATCCACAGCTCCCTGGAAGTGGCAACACAAATGGATAAGGTGGTCAAGAAGATTGCGTCCAGTTCTGGTCGCCACACTACCAGAAGGATGTGGAGGCTTTGGAGAGGGGACAGAAAAGATTTACCAGGATGTTGCCTGGTTTGGAGGGTATTCGCTATGAGGAGAGGTTGGAGAAACTTGGTTTGTTCTCACTGCAACGTCAGAGGCTGAGGGGCGACCTGATAGAAGTTTACAGAATTACGAGAGGCACGGATAGAATGGATAATCAGAGTCTCTCTCCCAGGGTAGAAATGTCAATTACTGGGGTCATAGCTTCAAGGTAAAAGGGGGAAAGTTTAAAGGAGATGTGAGAGGCAAGTTTTTTAGCCAGAGGGTGGTAAGTGCCTGGAATGCGCTGCCAGAGGAGGGGGCAGAAGCAGATACAATAGCAACGTTTAAGGGGCACCTTGACAGATACATGAATAGCAACAACACCACCTCCACGATCACCCTCAGCACCGGTGCCGCACAAGGCTGTGTTCTCAGCTCCCTGCTATACTCCTTATACACCGATGATGTGCAGCCAAATTCCCCTCCAACTCAATATTCAAATTTGCTGATGACACCACCGTAGTGGGTCAGATCTCACACAATGACGAGACAGAGTACAGGAATGAGGTAGAGAATCTGGTGAACTGGTGCGGCAACAATAATCTCTCACTCAATGTCAACAAAACGAAGGAGATTGTCATCGACTTCAGGAAGCGTAAAGGAGAACATGCCCCTGTCTCCATCAATGGGGACGAAGTAGAAAGGGTCGAGAGCTTCATGTTTCTAGGTGTCCAGTTCACCAACAACCTGTCCTGATCCCTACATGCGGACGCTATAGTTAAGAAAGCCCACCAACGCCTCTACTTTCTCAGAAGACTAAGGAAATTTGGCATGTCAGCTACGACTCTCATCAACTTTTACAGATCATAGAATCATAGAAACCCTACAGTACAGAAAGAGGCCATTCAGCCCATCGAGTCTGCACCGACCACAATCCCACCCAGGCCCTACCCCCATATCCCTACACATTTACCCACTAATCCCTCTAACCTACGCATCTCAGGACACTAAGGGGCAATTTTTAGCATGGCCAATCAACCTAACCCGCACATCTTTGGACTGTGGGAGGAAACCGGAGCACCCGGAGGAAACCCACGCAGACACGAGGAGAATGTGCAAACTCCACACAGACAGTGACCCGAGCCGGGATTCGAACCCAGGTCCCTGGAGCTGTGAAGCAGCAGTGCTAACCACTGTGCTACCGTGGCGCCATAGAAATAGAAATAGATGCACCATAGAAAGCATTCTTTCTGGTTGTATCACAGCTTGGTATGGCTCCTGCTCTGCCCAAGACCGCAAGAAACTATAAAGGGTTGTGAATGAAGCCCAATCCATCACTCAAACCAGTCTCTCATCCATTGACTCTGTCTACACTTCCCGCTGTCTTGGCAAAGCAGCCAGCATAATTAAGTACCCCGCATACCCCGGACATTCTCTCTTCCACCTTCTTCCGTTGGGAAAAAGATACAAAAGTCTGAGGTCACGCACCAACCGACTCAAGAACAGCTTCTTCCCTGCTGCTGTCAGACTTTTGAATGGACCTACCTCGCATTAAGTTGACCTTTCTCTACGCCCTAGCTATGACTGTAACACTACATTCTGCACTCTCTCCTTTCCTTCTCTATGAACGGTATGCTTTGTCTGTATAGCGCACAAGAAACAATACTTTTCACTGGATACTAATGCATGTGACAATAAATCAAATCAAATAGGCAGGGAATAGAGGGAATCGGACCGTGTAGAGGCAAAAGGTCTTTATTTTAGAAAGACGTCATGTGTCGGTGCAAGCTTGATGGGCCGAAGGGTCACTGGCGAAGCGGGGCAAGGGTCACCAGCGAGGGCGAGGGTCACGGGTGAGGGTGAGGGGCAAGGGTCATCAGTGAGGAGTGAGAGTGACTGGTGAGGATCTCCAGTGAGGTGTGAGGGTCGCCAGTGAGGTGCCAGGGTTTGGGAATCTGTGCCATAGTTAGGGCTCACGCACCTTGTAGCCTCAGCAATAATTGACAGGACAGAACATGCCCACAGTTTGCCCACACCGATCCCATCAGTTATCTAGAAACACAGTGGCTACCAGAGCAGGTCAGAGGCTGGGAATACTGCGGTGAGTAACTCACCTCCTGACTCCCCAAAGCCTGTCCACCATCGACAAGGACACAGGTCAGGAGTGTGATGGAATACTCCCCACTTGCCTGGATGGGTGCAGCTCCAACAACACTCAAGAAGCTTGACACCATCCAGGACAAAGCAGCCCCGCTCGATTGGCACCACATCCAATCCCTCCACCACCGACGCTCAGTAGCAGCAGTGTGTACCATCTACAAGATGCACTGCAGCAATTCACTAAAGATCCTTAGACAGCACCTTCCAAACCTGTGACCTCTACCACTGAGAAGGACAAGGGGCAGCAGACGCATGGGGAACACCACCACCTGGAGGTTCCCCTCCAAGCCACTCACCATCCTGACTTGGAAATATATCGGCCGTTCCTTCACTGTCGCTGGGTCAAAATCCTGGAACTCCCTCCCCAACAGCACTGTGGATGTACCTACACCACATGGACTGTACCAGTTCAAGAAGGCACCTCATCACCACCTTCTCAAGCACAACTAGGGATGGGCAATAAATGCCGGTCTAGCCAGTCACACTCGCATCCCCATGAATGAATAAAGCAATAAAAACCCCATGTGTATCTCGAGTGACCTCTTCATCCCCAAACTGGGATCCAGGATGCTCCCTGTGTGACTGGCTCTCGCTCATTCTTGTGTTTTGTGTATTTACAGAATAATCCAGCAATTGTTTGCCGGACTCTTCAATGCTGGAATCTCAGGTTCTCCGCAGACATTCTCCTGGTAAGTGTAACATACTCTGCACCTTTATTTTCACAATCTCTCCCTCCCTTCATTGTCCACCCTCCACTCCCCCTTGGGGAAGCGTATAGAGGGAGCTTTACTCTGTATCTAACCCCGTGCTGTCCCTGTCCTGGGAGTGTTTGATGGGGGACGCTGTAGAGGGAGCTTTACTCTGTATCTAACCCCGTGCTGTCCCTGTCCTGGGAGTGTTTGATGGGGACAGTGTAGAGGGAGCTTTACTCTGTATCTAACCCCGTGCTGTACCTGTCCTGGGAGTGTTTGATGGGGGACAGTGTAGAGGGAGCTTTACTCTGTATCTAACCCCGTGCTGTACCTGTCCTGGGAGTGTTTGATGGGGACAGTGTAGAGGGAGCTTTACTCTGTATCTAACACCGTGCTGTACCTGCCCTGGGACTGTTTGATGGGGACAGTGTAGAGGGAGCTTTACTCTGTATCTAACCCCGTTCTGTACCTGCCCTGGGAGTGTTTGATGGGGGACAGTGTAGAGGGAGCTTTACTCTGTATCTAACCCCGTGCTGTACGTGTCCTGGGATTGTTTGATGGGGACAGTGTAGAGGGAGCTTTACTCTATATCTAACCCTGTGCTGTACCTGTCCTGGGAGTGTTTGATGGGGGACAGTGTAGAGGGAGCTTTACTCTGTATCTAACCCCGTGCTGTACCTGTCCTGGGAGTGTTTGATGGGGACAGTGTAGAGGGAGCTTTACTCTGTATCTAACCCCGTGCTGTACGTGCCCTGGGATTGTTTGATGGGGACAGTGTAGAGGGAGCTTTACTCTATATCTAACCCTGTGCTGTACCTGTCCTGGGAGTGTTTGATGCGGGACAGTGTAGAGGGAGCTTTACTCTGTATCTAACCCCGTGCTGCACCTGTCCTGGGAGTGTTTGATGGGGACAGTGTAGAGGGAGCTTTACTCTGTATCTAACCCCGTGCTGTACCTGTCCTGGGAGTGTTTGATGGGGGACAGTGTAGAGGGAGCTTTACTCTGTATCTAACCACATGCTGTACCTGTCCTGGGAGTGCAGGGTATATGGAAATGTGAGAATTCTGGTGATTTATTGATGGAGTACTCCTGTGATGGTGAAAAGTTACCAATCTCTCTTCCTTGCTGAGGAGTGGGATGCTGCACTCAAATCCTGCCGACTACGCCTGGGGACAGAGTGGACTTGACGCGGTGATTACACAGGTGAGAAAGTGCTGTCGGTTCTGTCCTCGTGCTTGTTTCCAGCGCCTGATAAACCTGTATCACTTTCAGTTGTTTTAACGATGCGGCAGAGTGTTTTACACACACGGAGATGGACTGAAACTTTGATGTGGATATTTAAAATAATATAGAACAGTACAGCACAGAACAGGCCCTTCGGCCCACGATGTTGTGCCGAGCTTTATCTGAAACCAAGATCAAGCTATCCCACTCCCTATCATCCTGGTGTGCCTATCCAATAACCGCTTAAATGTTCCTAAAGGCAGTCCATTCCACACCCCAACCACTCTCTGCGTAAAGAACCTACCTCTGATATCCTTCCTATATCTCCCACCATGAACCCTATAGTTATGCCCCCTTGTAATAGCTCCATCCACCCGAGGAAAGAGTCTTTGAACGTTCACTCTATCTATCCCCTTCATCATTTTATAAACCTCTATTAAGTCTCCCCGCAACCTCCTCCGCTCCAGAGAGAACAGCCCTAGCTCCCTCAACCTTTCCTCATAAGACCTACCCTCCAAACCAGGCAGCATCCTGGTAAATCTCCTCTGCACTCTTTCCAGCACTTCCACATCCTTCTTATAGTGAGGTGACCAGAACTGCACACAATATTCCAAATGTGGTCTCACCAAGGTCCTGTACAGTTGCAATATCCCTTCTTCCTCCCTCCTATTTCCCCAGCGTCAGTGTCCCACGCATCCTTTGTCATTACATTTCTCTCTCATCCTATCCCAATTCCTTAGTTATTTTTTGCTTATACTTTTTATTCTTCTTTCCCCTGTACCCATTGCGGTTTTACTGTTTTCTGCTCTGCCGCTCTGTCTGTGCTGTGCTCTCCCGCGGATTCTCTGTCACTCACTTCCATCTGTTTGCTTGTACTGCAGTTACTCAGTTTCTGATCTGCCAGTGACCTTCAAGCTCCAACACTGAGCGCCGCGGCTGGACACAGTATAATTCTCTGTAGTTACAAGGTGTTCTGTGGGTGTCCCCCTAAGACACCACAGGAGGGTAGGGGCAGGTGCCTGTGACTCTCTGAATGATCTCTGTAACACAGACACTGCGACTCAGGGTGGTCTCACACCTTTTGCCCCACACCCCACCCTCGTGAGAGAGGCTAGGAGATGATTACTAGCCTGGCTAGGGTGTGGACTACACACCCCTACTTGGCTACTTGACCCCATCAAACACTCCCAGGACACCATCTCTTATGGATGTGAGAGTGATAAAAATTCATGCGATATAGGGGCAGAATTAGGCCACTCGGCCCATCGAGTCCGCTCTGCCATTCGATCACGGCTGGTAAGTACCAGCCCCATTTTCCTGCCTTCTCCCTTCAACCCATTCCCAATTAAAAATCTGTCTAACTCCCCCTTAAATGTACTCCCTGTCCCAGCATCCACCGCACTTTGGGGCAGTGAATTCCACAGATTCACAACCCTTTGGGAGAAGTAGTTTCTCCTCCAACTCTGTTTTAAATTTGCTGCCCCTTATCCTAAGACTATGGCCTCTTGTCCTAGAATGTCCCACAAGAGGAAGCATCCGCTCCACGTCTACTTTATCCATACCTTTTATCATCTTGTAAACCTTAATTTGGTCTCCCCTCATTCTTCTAAATTCCAGTGAGTATCGGCCTAAACTGTTCAATCTCTCTTCATACGACAAACCCCTCATCTCTGGAACCTCCTCGGAACTGCCTCCAATACTTCTTTCCTCAAATACGGGCACCAAAACTGTGCACAGTATGTGGCACCGTCAGAAGCAGGGACATGTCCTTCAGTTGGCGGTCTGCACTGAGGTAGCTGGCTAGATTATGCGACACTCCGAGAGATCTCGACATTGCTGGAAAGTGCGCACGCACCCAGAAATGGTGAGCATGTTCGGTGATAGTCCCTTCCCAGAATTAAACTCCCCGCTGCACTCCCTCGGCATAAGGGGCACTTGTAAAATTGTTAGCATTGTTAGGGTGGCATGGTGGGTTAGCGCTGCTGCCTCGCAGCGCCAGGGACCCGGGTTCGATTCCCAGCTTGGGTCACTGTTTGTGCGGAGTCTGCACATTCTCCCCGTGTCTGCGTGGGTTTCCTCCAATTTGCTCCCACAGTCTGAAAGACGCGCTGGTTAGGGTGCATCGGCCGTGCTAAATTCTCCCACAGTGTTACCCGAACAGGCGCCGGAGTGTGGCGACTAGGGGATTCTCACAGTAACTTCATTGCAGTGTTAATGTAAGCTGACTTGTGATAATAATAAATATAAAACTTTAAAAAGGAGTTTGGGAGAGGAGAAAGTTACAATGTGCCGAGCAGGTTAAAGGCTGATTACAAACAGCCCCACCATCGATCTCAAATCACTGCTTCCTTTCCACAGCTTCTGGGACAGCTCGAAAACACAGGACCTCCTCCAGCAGATAAAGACAAGATCACAGCCCTCCCGACAGTGCACGTGACGCAGGAGCAGACTGGTGCGTGCCATTCATCCTCATTCTCTAACTAGTTCCACTGTAACTGTCCGTATTTACAGACTGTTCTAGAATGTGGGAGAGTAACAGGAACGAGGGAGGCAGATATGAACCTGATCCCAGAAACTGCAGCGTTTAATTTATTTACTGACCGATACTGAGGGTGACACAGTGGTCAGCACTGCTGCCTCACAGCGCCAGGGACCCGGGTTCGATTCCCGGCAGCACAGTGGCACAGTGGTTAGCACTGCTGCCTCACAGCTCCAGGGACCCGGGTTCAATTCCAGCCTCGGGTCACTGTCTGTGCGGAGTCTGCACGTTCCCCCCGTGTCTGCGTGGGTTTCCTCCGGGTGCTCCGGTTTCCTCCCACAGTCCAAAGATGTGCAGGTTAGGCGGATTGGCCATGCTAAATTGTTCCTTTGTGTCTCAGGATGGTAGGGGGGGGGGGGGGGGAAGGGTTCGAAAGATAAATAGGTGGGGTTACGTGGATAGGGCCTGGTTAAGATGCTCTTTCGAAGAGTTGGTGCAGCCTCGATGGGCCGAATGCCCCCACCTTCTGCGCTGTCGGGATTCTGAGCTGCCGGGTACGAACGGGCTGAGGATTGACACCTGCCACTGAGGAGCATTTTGGAGAAACGCTAGCAATCGGTAAAACATTGAATTGCAAAGGCCCTTTTCACACGCTCCTGAACCTCAGTCCCGATCTTGGGATGGTGGGGAGCCATGAGTGAGAGGTGGCAGGGCACGAGGTGGAGGGGTTTGGAGCTAAGGTGTGTCACAGTGAAGCGGTAAGCAAGGAACAGCGGTCTACAGAGAGACGCTGCAGATACACAGTTGGATAGGTTGGACCCTCCGATTTGATTTGATTTATTATTGTCAGTGTATTAGCATACAGTGAAAAGTATTGTTTCTTGCGCACTATACAACAGAGTATACCATTCATAGAGAAGGAAAGGAGAGAGTGCAGAATGTAGTGTTACAGTCACAGCTAGGGTGTAGAGAAAGATCAACTTAATGCGAGGTAGGTCCATTCAAAACTCTGACAGCAGCAGGGAAGAAGCTGTTCTTGAGTCGGTTGGTACGTGACCTCAGACTTTTGTATCTTTTTCCTGACGGAAGTGAGAATGTCCAGGGTGCGTGGGGGCCCTTAATTATGCCGGCTGCTTTGCCGAGGCAGCGGGAAGTGTAGACAGAGTCAATGGATGGGAGGTGGCTTGTGTGATGGATTGGGCTACATTCACGACCTTTTGTAGTTCCTTGCGGTCTTGGGCAGAGCAGGAGCCAGACCAAGCTGTGATACAACCAGGAAGAATGCTTTCTATGGTGCATCTGTAAAAGTTGGTGAGAGTCGTAGCTGACGTGCCAAGTTTCCTTAGTCTCCTGAGAAAGTAGAGGCGTTGGTGGGGCTTTCTTAACTATAGTGTCTCTGCACTGGGACTGTTGTTTAACATGGAGATGGAGTAACAGGTAGAGGAATATAAAGGGAAGCTGTGGACTTTGTACATTGATAAATGAAAGCAGAGTTGTTGCCCGTGTGTTTGTATTGACCTGTGCCTTGTGTTGCTGCAGACTCCGGTTTAGAATGTCCTGTGTGTAAAGAAGATTATCTTCTCGGGGAACAGGTTCGACAGCTGCCCTGCAATCACTTCTTCCACAGCGACTGCATCGTACCCTGGTTAGAACTGGTGAGTGCTTTTGCCCGACAAATAGTTTCGCTAAAATACCACACTTACTCACTACTGCTGCTGTTTTGGGAGCTTATTATATAAATGGGTGAGAGATTGCAGAGGTTTGAGATGCAGAGGGATCTGGGTGTCCTAGTGCATCAATCACAAAAGGATACGATACAGCTACAGCAAATAATTGGGAAATCTGACGGAACATTACTGTTAATTATGAGGGGAATTGATTACAGAAGTAGGGAGTCTGTGCTCCAGTTGTACAGGGCATTGGTAAGGCCACAATGGGAGTATCATGTGCAGTATTAGTCTCCTTGTTTAAGAAAGGATATAAATGCCTTAGAAGCAGTTCAGGGAAAGTTTACCAGACTCGTACCAGGAATGGACGGGTTGTCTGATGAAGAAAGCCTGGACAAGCTAGGTTTGTATCCGCTGGAGTTTAGAAGAGTAAGAGGCGACTTGATTGAAACCTCTAAGGTCCTGAGGGGGTTATAGAACATAGAACATTACAGCGCAGTACAGGCCCTTCGGCCCTCAGTGTTGCGCCGACCAGTGGAACCAATCTAAAGCCCCTCTAATCTACACTATTCCAATATCATCCATATGTTTATCCAATGACCATTTGAACGCTCTCAATGTTGACGAGTCCACTACTGCTGCAGGCAGGGCATTCCACGCCCTTACTACTCTCTGAGTAAAGAACCTACCTCTAACATCTGTCCTATATCTCTCACCCCTCAATTTAAAGCTATGTCCCCTCGTGCTAGCCAACACCATCCGAGGAAAAAGGCTCTCACTATCCACCCTATCTAATCCTCTGATCATCTTGTATGCCTCTATTAAGTCACCTCTTAACCTTCTCTCTAACGAAAACAACCTCAAGTCCCTCAGCCTTTCCTCATACGATTTTCCCACCATACCAGGCAACATCCTGGTAAATCTCCTCTGCACCCTTTCCAACACTTCCACATCTTTCCTATAATGAGGCGACCAGAACTGTACGCAATACTCCAAATGCGGCCGCACCAGAGTTTTGTACAGTTGCAGCATGACCTCCTGGTTCCAAAACTCAATCCCTCTACCAATAAAAGCTAACACACCATACGCCTTCTTAACAACCCTATCAACCTGGGTGCCAACTTTCAGGGATCTATGCACATGGACACCCAGATCCCTCTGTTCATCCACACTACCAAGTATCTTACCATTAGCCCAGTACTCTGTATTCCTGTTACTCCTTCCAAAGTGAATCACCTCACACTTTTCCGCATTAAACTCCATTTGCCACCTCTCAGCCCAACTCTGCAGCTTATCTATGTCCCTCTGTAACCTGCCACTTCCCTCCGCACTGTCTACAACTCCATCGACTTTAGTGTCATCTGCAAATTTACTAATCCATCCTTCTACGCCCTCATCCAGGTCATTAATAAAAATGACAAACAGCAGTGGCCCCAAAACAGATCCTTGCGGTACACCACTAGTAACTGAACTCCAGGATGAATATTTCCCATCAACCACCACCCTCTGTTTTCTTACAGCTAGCCAATTCCTGATCCAAACCACTAAATCACCCTCAATCCCATGTGTCTGTATTTTCTGCAAAAGCTTACCATGGGGAACCTTATCAAACGCTTTGCTGAAATCCATATACACCACATCAACCGCTTTACCCTCATCCACCTCTTTGGTCACCTTCTCAAAGAACTCAATAAGGTTTGTGAGGCACGACCTACCCTTCACAAAACCGTGCTGACTATCCCTAATCAAATGATTCCTTTCTAGGTGATTATAAATCCTTTCTCTAATAATCCTTTCCAAAACTTTGCCCACAACAGAAGTAAGGCTCACCGGTCTATAATTACCAGGGTTGTCTCTACTCCCCTTCTTGAACAAGGGGACAATATTTGCTATCCTCCAGTCTTCTGGCACTGTTCCTGTAGACAATGATGACACAAAGATCAAAGCCAAAGGCTCTGCAATCTCCTCTCTAGCCTCCCAGAGAATCCTAGGATAAATCCCATCCGGCCCAGGGGACTTATCTATTTTTACCCTTTCCAGAATTGCTAACACCTCCTCCTTATGAACCTCAATCCCATCCAGTCCAACAGCCTGCATCTCAGTACTCCCCTCGACAACACTGTCCCTCTCCAGTGTGAATACCGATGAAAAATATTCATTTAGTGCCTCTCCTATCTCTTCAGACTCCACGCACAACTTCCCACTACTGTCCTTGACTGGCCCTAATCTTACCCTCGTCATTCTTTTACTCCTGACATACCTATAGAAAGCTTTAGGGTTTCCCTTGATCCTACCCGCCAAAGACTTCTCATGTCCCCTCCTGGCTCTTCTTAACTCTTTCTTTAGGTCCTTCCTGGCTAACTTGTAACTCTCAAGTGCCCTAACTGAGCCTTCATGTCTCATCTTAACATAAGTCTCCTTCTTCCTCTTCACAAGAGATTCAACCTCCTTAGTAAACCACGTTTCCCTCACACGTCTGCTTCCTCCCTGCCTGACAGGTACATATTTATCAAGGACGCGTAGTCGCTGTTCCTTGAACAAGTTCCACATTACAATTGTGCCCATCCCCTGCAGTTTCCTTCCCCAACCTATGCCAGCTAACTCTCGCCTAATCGCATCATAATTTCCTTTCCCCCAGCTATAACTCTTGCCCTTTGGTTTATACCTATCCTTTTCCATTGCTGAGGTAAACGTAATCGAATTGTGGTCACTGTCACCAAAGTGCTCACCTACCTCCAAATCTAACACCTGGCCTGGTTCATTACCCAGTACCAAATCCAATGTGGCCTCGCCTCTTGTTGGTCTATCTACATACTGCGTCAAGAAGTCTTCCTGCACACATTGGACAAAAACTGACCCCTCCAAAGTACTCGAACTATAGCTGTTCCAGTCAATATTTGTAGAGTTAAAGTCCCCCAGAACAACTACCCTGTTACTTTTGCTCCTATCCAGAATCATCTTTGCAGGGTGGATCTGGAGAGGATCAGGGGAAAAGGCAGGAGAATGGGGATGAGAAAAATATCAGCCATGATTGAATGGCGGAGCAGACTCGATGGGCCGAGTGGCCTCATTCTGCTCCTATATCTCATGGTCTTGTGGATGTTTCCTCTTGTGGAGGATCTAAAACGAGGAATCACTGTTTAAAAAATAAGGGGGGACTCATTTAAGACAGAGAGGGGAGAATTCCCTTCTCTCAGAAGGTCATGTGTCTCTGGAACTCCCTTCCTGAAAAGGAAGTCTTTGTTAAGGTTGAGCTAGATAGGTTTGTGATTAACAAGGGGTGAAAGGTTATCAGGGGTGAAAGGTTATCAGGGTTAGGCAGGAATGTGGGGTTGAGGTTACAATTAGATCAGCCATGATCTACCTGAATGGCGGAGCAGGATTCAAGGGGCCGAGTGGCCTACTCCTTCTCCTAAATTGTAATTTCTAATGCAGGCTTCCCAAGTAGAAAGTGTATTTGTAAAGTAGTGTGGCTTGTGTAGAGAGTGAAAATACTGCAGTAAGCTAACAATCTGTCAGGGAGTCTCTGTCCCCGTGTCTCAGTTGGGAGCCTGTCCCATCCCCTCTTCACTGCCTTGAGGTCAGCCCCTCTCTCTAACTCAATCGGTGTCAATCTGTGCCAAAACTTCACTAAACGTCAACAGGTGGCACAGTGGTTAGCACTGCTGCCTCACAGCACCAGGGACCTGGGTTCGATTCCCGGCTCGGGTCACTGTCTGTGCGGAGTCTGCACGTTCTCCCCGAGTCTGCGTGGGTTTCCTCCGGGTGCTCCGGTTTCCTCCCACAGTCCGAAAGACGCGCTGGTTAGGATGCATCGTCCGTGCTAAATTCTCCCTCAGTGTTACCCGAACAGGTGCCGGAGTGTGGCGACTAGGGGATTCTCACAGTAACTTCATTGCAGTGTTAATGTAAGCCTACTTGTGACTAATAAATAAACGTTAAAAGTGTGAAGCTTTACTGTGAGTAGGTTTGCTGTACGGTGGGGAGGTGACTGGATTGTAACACTCCTGGAATCTGCATCGACAACGTACAGAGTGAAATATCCGCGAGATCTGACTATGGGCGGCACAGTGGTTAGCACTGCTGTTTCATAGCGCCAGGGACCCGGGTTCGATTCCCGGGGGCACGGTGGCACAGTGGTTAGCACTGCTGCCTCACAGCGCCAGGGACCCGGGTTCGATTCCCGGGGGCACGGTGGCACAGTGGTTAGCACTGCTGTTTCATAGCGCCAGGGACCCGGGTTCGATTCCCGGGGGCACGGTGGCACAGTGGGTTAGCGCTGCTGCCTCACAGCGCCAGGGACCCGGGTTCGATTCCCGGCAGCACGGTGGCACAGTGGTTAGCACTGCTGTTTCATAGCGCCAGGGACCCGGGTTCGATTCCCGGGGGCACGGTGGCACAGTGGTTAGCACTGCTGTTTCATAGCGCCAGGGACCCGGGTTCGATTCCCGGCAGCACAGTGGCACAGTGGTTAGCACTGCTGTTTCATAGCGCCAGGGACCCGGGTTCGATTCCCGGGGGCACGGTGGCACAGTGGTTAGCACTGCTGTTTCACAGCGCCAGGGACCCGGGTTCGATTCCCAGCTCGGGTCACTGTCTGTGTGGAGTCTGCACATTCTCCCTGCGTCTGCGTGGGTTTCCTCCCACAGTCTGAAAGACGTGCTGGTTAGGGTGCATTGACCCGAACAGGCGCTGGAGTGTGGCGACTAGGGGATTTTCACAGTAACTTCATTGCAGCGTTAATGTAAGCCTTACTTGTGAAACTAATAAATAAACTTTACTTTCACTTTACTGTGGGATTTGACCGGATTTAATTCTCGGGCATCTTGTTCTATTCCAGCATGACACCTGTCCCGTGTGTCGCAAGAGTTTGAACGGAGAGGTCACCATGGGTCATCGGCAAACTTCGGAGGAGTTATCTGGTAATCTGGCCGGCAGTGAAAACCGACAGCGGGATCCCTGGACATACTAAAGGACTCTGCACCCCATCCCCTGCATAACCCGATTAGTAATATTGTTACTTCTATTGTAAATTATATATATTAAGCAGCAAATAGGCTCATGTCATAACCGAGTGGCTGCTCCCAAACTGGTGGCATTTACAGGGGGTCCCGATTGTTCATTCTGTGCATTATGTGTTTAACAATGTGGGATTGATTTGCTTTTTAATGGTTGCAGAAAAATAATAGTTTTATGCTCAGTTCGTTCGAACCTCGCTTCGTTCAAAACACCACGGCAGATTAATTTCAGTTACACCAGCGGAAGGTTCCACTTTTCAGAGCTGGTAAGATTTTTATTATGTAGTGAGGGGGGCGTGGGGGGGGGGTGGGTGGGGCGGAGAGAGAGGTGGGGAGTGGGGGGAGAGAGAGAGGGGGAGTGAGGGGGAGTGGGGAGAGAGAGGGGGGGGGAGAGAGAGGGGGGGGAGAGAGAGAGGGGGGGAGAGAGAGGGGGGGAGTGGGGGGGAGAGAGGGGGAGTGGGGGGGAGAGAGAGAGGTGGGGAGAGAGAGGGGGGGAGTGGGGGGGAGAGAGAGAGGAGGGGGCGGGGAGGAGAGAGAGAGAGGGGGGAGAGGGGGAGTGGGGGGAGAGAGAGGGGGAGTGGGGGGGAGAGAGAGGGGGGGCGGGGGGGAGAGAAGAGCGGGGCGGAGGGGAGAGAGAGAGGGGGCGGGGGGAGAGAGAGAGGGGGGGCGGGGGGGGGAGAGAGAGAGGGGGGCGGGGGGGAGAGAGAGAGGAGGGGGCGGGGGGAGAGAGAGAGAGAGAGAGGGGAGTGGGGGGGAGAGAGGGGGGTTAGGGGGGGAGAGAGAGGGAGGGGGGCAGGGGGGGGGAGCATGGGTGAAAGATAAAAGAATCCCAGTGAAATGGAGGGTAGATATGTGGGAGTAACTGGGTTTCCCCACCCCGCTCCCCCAGGAAGGCCTCGATCTACCCTGAGACTGATGGGTTGGTGGGGAGAGGCTGTTCGGAAATATTACAGTCCCAGGCCCACTCTCTTTCTCTCGAAGACACCAAAAATAAACCTGAAGGCCCTGAACCATTGTGCCAAATATCGACTGACTGATTTGCCAATCTCATACCTTCAGACTTGTTGACCCAGCAATAGACGCTTCAAAATCTGAGGGTCTGGATTCGAGCCTTTTCAGATGTACCCTTCCAATCAGAGGACCACTGGGCAAAATGTATCGGGATTCCCCTCCGACACGCATCTTTCTCTCTCCCTCCCCCCCCCCCCCCCCCCCCGCCTATATCCTGCCCCCATCTGAAAGTGAGGATTGGGGTCTGCAAGTGCTGCCCACCTTCTACACCTTGCAAAGTGGTTATTCGTTAAGGATGAGCTAGCGTATTAGCAGAACGTTCAGCCATGGGAGCCTTTGGAATGGATCCTGACGCCCGCCTTTGTGAACTTTCCAGTGGAATAGCGCTGAGGGTCAGTGACTGCCTGTTTCCCTCCCTCCCCTCCCTCTGCTCTTTACCAGCTAACCAATTGGATAGTGTATACGGTCTGGCCCTAAAGGTTTTCTTGCTGACTGATGCAGATGTTGCCAGCTCCAGAAACAACCCTTCCCCCAAACCCATCCTACCCCCAGCCAGTTCTCTAAATCCTCCCTAACCTGATGATGAGCCAATCTGGGATCGATTCTAAAGAGCTGTCTGAGACGGGGGGTGGTTTGTGAACAGTTTTCCCCCTCCAGCCTGCCACCGCCACCGCCCCCCCCCCCCCCCCCCCCCACCTCCCCCAACAAGCACCTTGTGTTTGTGGAGAATCTCTGCAGTCGGACACCCTCCGGTGGACGGCGCAGTGCAGAAAGAATAGCAGGTCACAGAATGGGGGAGAGAATGGAATTCGGGAATGGCTGAAGAAATACAAAGGTCTGTATGTTTCCTCTTGCCTACTCTGAGACCACTGATCTCAGCATCAGTGTGACTGCATCCACCCAGGGGGCAGTAACGTTACAGCATGGTGAGAAATCAGGGATAACTGGAAATTCTAGATATTGCTTCAGTATCGCCTTCCTCCTCCTCCTCCTCCTCTTCACTCTCGGTCCAGCTCCAGAGGCACTGCTTCTTTCTCGGGGACAGATTTATAGACACTGAGTCATCTGATATCCGGCCATGGTCACCACTCTTCAGTTCAATGAGGTGGCACAGTGGTTAGCGCTGCTGCCTCACAGCGCCAGGGACCCGGGTTCGATCCCCGGCTCGGATCACTGTCTGTGCGGAGTCTGCACGTTCTCCCCGTTTCTGCGTGGGTTTCCTCCCACAGTCCAAAGATGTGCGGGTTAGGTTGATTGGCCATGCTAAATTGACCCTAGTGTCAGGGGATTGGGGACGGCACAGTGGTTAGCGCTGCTGCCTCACAGCGCCAGGGACCCAGGTTCAATTCCGGCCTTGGGTCACTGTCTGTGTGGAGTCTGCACGTTCTCCCCGTGTCTGCGTGGGTTTCCTCCGGGTGCTCCCGGTTTCCTCCCACAGTCTGAAAGACCTGCTGGTTAGGGTGCATTGGCCGTGCTAAATTCTCCCTCAATGTGGGGTTTTCACAATAACTTCATTGCAGTGTTAATGTAAACCTACTTGTGACTGATAAATAAAATAAATACTTGGGGTTATGGGGATAGGGCCTGGGTGGGGCCGGTGCAGACTCGATGGGCCGAATGGCCTCCTCCTGCACTGTAGGGATTCTATGATCCTATAGCCAGTGTCAGAAGGAGAGTCAGATTCCCGTATTAAATTGTATTTGGAGCATTTTTAACAATATCTCCAACATGTTGGGCAGGATGTGATTAATGAATCAGGGTCAGAACATCCTTGGATTAGCTGCCGAATCCCAACAAACAGAAATTCTTCATTTGTAACCACACTCTGACAGTATTCATGGGGGAGAATCCATCCTTCCCTTACCTTGTCCACCTGTAATGTCATCCCCAGTGGGAATGATCATTTGGGGCAAGGAGAACAGTGGTAATAATGACAAAGTTTTGCAAGGACTGGTGTTTGGCAGTACAAAGGGGCAGCATTCAGACTCCGAGAGGTCCGAGCCTCTTACCAGGCTCAAGCAGACGCTGATATTTACCGGTGGTAGGTTCTGTGAGTAACAGAGGAGCAAATGAGGGAGGCCACGGTGATTGGGGAAGGGATGTGTTTGAAAAATTACATTGCCACAGTGAAATGGCAGTGGGCAATTTCACAAATGTCTTTGTCATTTATTTATGTGATCTGTTCTTTGTCAAACACTAAGCTCCGCTTTATCTTGGATGGGTTTGTAAGTGGGGATGGGTGAAGTTTAATTGAAATCTTCACGGTGTGATCCACTTTCAGCGTGGGACTTGGTACAGCCGAGCAGTTCAGTCCCAAAATGGAGAATCCACCAGTGGTTTTCACTCTGAATTTGTGCAGTGGAAGGTACTGGCTTCCATGGGGTAAAGGTGTGTGACAGTTTAAGTTATCTCTGGGATTTGGGCCTCCCACTTTCCAGTCACTACGGCACTGGCTCTGCACGCCGATGTGTACCATTGTCCCCTATGCTTCATCCCCCAAACTGCAGCATGTACAGAAAGAAACCTGATATACCGTGAACCTTATATACGTGCACAGAATCTTTCAGGACAGAAGGGGCGGCACGTTGGCTAGCGCTGCTGCCTCACAGCGCCAGGGACCCGGGTTCGATTCCCGGCTTGGGCCACTGTCTGTGCAGAGTCTGCACGTTCTCCCCGTGTCTGCGTGGGTTTCCTCCGGGTGCTCCGGTTTCCTCCCACACTCCAAAGATGTGCAGGTTAGGTGGATCGGCCGTGCTAAATTGCCCCTGAGTGTCCAAAGATATGCGGGTTAGGTGGATCGGCCGTGCTAAATTGCCCCTTAGTGTCCAAAGATATGCGGGTTAGGTGGATCGGCCGTGCTAAATTGCCCCTTAGTGTCCAAAGATATGCGGGTTAGGTGGATCGGCCGTGCTAAATTGCCCCTGAGTGTCCAAAGATATGCGGGTTAGGTGGATCGGCCGTGCTAAATTGCCCCTTAGTGTCCAAAGATATGCGGGTTAGGTGGATCGGCCATGCTAAATTGCCCCTTAGTGATGAGGGGGACTAGCTCGGGTAAATGCATGAGGGTTCTGGGGAAAGGGCCTGGGTGGGATTGTGGTCGGTGCAGACTCGATGGGCTGAACGGCCTCCTTCTGCACATTGGGATACTATGATTCTATGAAGGAGGCCATTCAGCCCATACCAGCTCCTTGAAAAAGCTGTTTAATTTAGTTCCACAGGCCAGCTTAGTTTTTACAAGTTATTGCTCCTGTCCTAAGTTTATCCAAACAAATATCTGACTCCAACCTCGGGCTTTGACTCCAGCCGCTTGCCCTGGTGCCAGTTTGTTTATTGCAGTGACTGTACCGTGTACCCATCATACTGAGTACGCACAGGGGTTAAAGCGGAGGTGTACACAAGCCATACAACAGCAGACAGGAACAAGTTGCTCCCTTTACCTGATGCATCAGGAAACCCTTGTCTACTTCTTGTTACTTTCATTAAGGATCACATCTTTTATTTTAGATCGACTGCCTTTCATGTTCACTATACTATCCCCACCCAAGGTATTGTGTGAATGTGTTCACTGGTGATGCAGTTACAGGAACGAAACCCTGCATTAAGAACCACTGTCAAAACACTTAAATAAAATTAAGAATGGAACAGTACTGCTCACTAGAAGACCGTTATCTGGTATTGCATTCTGTTTTTTTGTAGTTGTAAATGTTTAATCTCTGCTCTGTCATTGGATTCAAAGTTTTTATTTTGTAAATAAACCAAAAGAAAATTGTTGAGAGATGGTTTCCGCTTGTGCAGCCCGTCAGCACCGCGTCTGATGCAGCTTTCTCCGATAGTCACCACAGAGCAGAACGGACCCGGGTTCTCACTCGGCCTGTGCAGATCCCAGCCCAACCAGCAGCTGTGTTGGCCTCAGCACCCCTGGCGTTAAGGAAGGGACAATTGGATAGGGTTTCGGTGCATGCTCTTCTTCCTTTATATTCATTCATTTGTGGGACATGGGTGTCGCTGGCTGGGGCCAGCATTTATTGCCCATCCCTAGTTGCCCCTTGAGAGGGCAGTTGAGAGTCAACCACATTGCTGTGGCTCTGGAGTCACATGTAGGCCAGACCGGGTAAGAACGGCAGATTTCCTTCCCTAAAGGACATTAGTGAAACAGATGGGTTTTTCATAGAAATCATAGAAACCCTACAGTACAGAAAGTACTGACAATCAATAATGGTTTCATGGTCATCAAGTGGATTCTTAATTCCAGATATTTTTTATTGAATTCAAATTCCACCGTCTGCCGTGGCGGGATTCGAACCCGGGTCCCCAGCACGTTAGCTGAGTTTCTGGATTAATAGTCTGGCGATAATACCATGAGGCCATCGCCTCCTGGCTTCTGCTCACCATCAGTGATCTTCCTTGAGGTGGTGGTGATCAGCCAACTTGGAACTACTTGTGGTTGTTAGGAAGCATTCCAGGATTTAAACCAAGCAACAATGAATATATGTCCAAGTTGCAATGGTGTGTGAGCTGGAGGAGATGGGGGTAAGTAGATAGGTTCGACACTACATGATGCACAGTGATGGAAGCAGTGGCTGGAATGACAAAGTTAGTGGACTGTTTGGCCCTTTATCAAGCAGCTTGAGTATTGTTACAGTTGCACTCATCCGGGGAAGTGGAGACTGTTCCATCGCACTTGTGCCTTGTAGACAGGGGAAAGACAGCCAGGAGGTAAGTTACTCGCCGCACAATTCCCAGCAGGTTTCTGCCTTGATGGTGATCTACCATGATGTTGATGGTGTGGCGGGGGGGGTGGATTCAGCAATGGTAATGCCATTGAATGTCAAGGCAAGATGGTTAGATGCTCTCTTGTTGATCATTGCCTGTTCCTTGTGCGGTGTGAACGTTATTTGCCATTTATCAGCCTTCGTTGTTAAGATCTTGCTGCGTGTAGGCAGTCTACTCAGTATACACATTGAGTAATCATTGGTGAAGATACCCTCCTCTGACCTTATGAAGCAGCTGAAGACAGTTGGGCCAGGGGCACTGAGGAACTCTCATTAGGGAAGATCTGGGGCTGACCAGCTATCTTCCCTTGTGCTAGGGATGACTTTACAATAAGGAAATCACTTCTTAAAAAAGGAAAGATGACCAGGAACTGACCAGGCCAATGCCGGACAGTCAATGAATAGTTCCACAGTGGTCAAAGCACCAGCACTTTGGGAGCTGTAACTAGGTGGAACTTGAAAATCACCTCTCACCAACCCCTACATCCCAGACCACTATCCCCTCAAGTGACCCTTAAAACAGACTCAGCATTAACCACAGAATAGAGCTCCCGTCAAATACGCCCAGGACAGATACGGCACAGGGTTAGATACAGAGTAAAGCTCCCTCTACACTGTCCCCCATCAAACACTCCCAGGACAGGTACAGCACGGGGTTAGATACAGAGTAAAGCTCCCTCTACACTGTCCCCCATCAAACACTCCCAGGACAGGTACAGCACGGGGTTAGATACAGGGTAAAGCTCCCTCTACACTGTCCCCCATCAAACACTCCCAGGACAGGTACAGCACGGGGTTAGATACAGAGTAAAGCTCCCTCTGCACTGTCCCCCATCAAATACTCCCAGGACAGGTACAGCACGGGGTTAGATACAGAGTAAAGCTCCCTCTACACTGTCCCCCATCAAACACTCCCAGGACAGGTACAGCACGGGGTTAGACACAGAGTAAAGCTTCCTCTACACTGTCCCCCATCAAACACTCCCAGGACAGGTACAGCACGGGGTTAGATACAGAGTAAAGCTCCCTCTACACTGTCCCCCATCAAACACTCCCAGGACAGGTACAGCACGGGGTTAGATACAGAGTA
Source organism: Mustelus asterias (assembly GCF_964213995.1). Classification (NCBI taxonomy): domain Eukaryota; kingdom Metazoa; phylum Chordata; class Chondrichthyes; order Carcharhiniformes; family Triakidae; genus Mustelus; species Mustelus asterias. The sequence continues at coordinate 347,788 of NW_027590396.1, read as the reverse complement.
AAGCTCCCTCTACACTGTCCCCATCAAACACTCCCAGGACAGGTACAGCACGGGGTTAGACACAGAGTAAAGCTTCCTCTACACTGTCCCCCATCAAACACTCCCAGGACAGGTACAACACGGGGTTAGATACAGAGTAAAGCTTCCTCTACACTGTCCCCCATCAAACACTCCCAGGACAGGAACAGCACGGGGTTAGATACAGAGTAAAGCTCCCTCTACACAGTTCTTTAAAGGTAGATAATGTGTCCCTGGCTACTAAAGGCTGGAAGTAACTTCCACTCTTTCCAAAGTGTAAGTGTCCTAAACATTATTATAATAAGAATATAAATATATATAAACTAATATAAAACCTACATCTTATTCTGGTCTTCCCTCTGTCATTTCCCTTGCTGCCAATCCGACACTAACTGCTCGAGAGGCTCTGATGGTCATCTCTTTCAATCCTGTCCCTCTCCTATACTGTCCACATGCTGCACTCACAAACTAATCCCAGTGAAGGAAGAAGACATTTCATCCCAGCGTGTGTCTGGCACATTCACAGCTGCTAATGTTCATATCGTCCTGTCGAGAAAGGAAGGAGGGAAAGCGGATATGAAAGTGTATCTTGGTGCAGACAGAATATCCCCCATATTGGCTGTGTCTGGGAACAGCAGCAACCTGATTTCAGGATTCTGAAGGCAAGGATAGATAAATGTTTGAACAGTAAAGGAATTAAGGGTTATGGTGAGCGGGCGGGTAAGTGGAGCTGAGTCCACGGAAAGATCAGCCATGATCTTATTGAATGGCGGAGCAGTCCCGAGGGGCCAGATGGCCTACTCCTGCTCCTAGTTCTTATGAATGAATGTTTGTTATCCACACGATTCCCAGCAGGAGTGGGACAGCAGTACGAAGCTGGGCTGATTACCACTTAGTGAAGCTAACTCAGCACAGACAGCTGGCCTTGTGGCTCAGTTAATAGCCAGAATCACAAAGATAATCAGAGTGGGGACATTGTTGCCCCCATTTATCTCCTTCCTGAATCCAAGGTGCTGCTGAAAGTGAAAGGAGTAAATCTGAACTTTGTACAATAATCAGACCAAAAACTAAATCACGTTTCATTTCCTTAAATGTTTATTTCCAAAAAAAAAAGCTTTAAATAAAGTGCACGTAAATATTTGTTCCTTCGGCTGAGAGTGATTTCAGTGTCCGGGAGAAGCTGGAGTTGGGGAGGGGTAAGTTAGGTAGCTGGGACCAGGCAGCCCCTTCCCTCAGTAGGCAGGGAAGCAGTCCCATCTCTCACACACCAGCTAGGGGGAGGCAGTCTGACAGATCTGCATTCTAACCCAGCACTCTGCTTGTACTGTCACCTCGTGAATGTTTGCCCCACCCCTGCCCCCGAATAGGGCTGTTGTGAATGACGGACTGTAATCGTGTGGGTGAGCTGGATCTCAACACTGGACTCACTGCCTTTTTTACAGTTAACACCATGGACTGGGGAAAGGAAAAACAGAGTGGAATAAATGTGAATGTCCACTGGGGTTTATCCAGTCCACACCACCGAGTGAACATCTGGTCACTGGCAGGTACGTTCTTGTGTGTCTAATCTCTGACTCACTCAATTGGCAGCATTAAAGTGAGCAGATAATTCATCATCCACTCGTTACAATTACAACCAAATATATCATTAGGGTGGCACAGTGGTTAGCACTGCTGCCTCACAGCGCCAGGGACCCAGGTTCAATTCCCAGCTTGGGTCACTGTCTGTGTGGAGTTTGCACGTTCTCCCCGTGTCTGCGTGGGTTTCCTCCGGGTGCTCCGGTTTCCTCCCACAGTCCAGAATATCTGTAGGTTAGGTGGATTGGCCATGCTAAATTGCCCCATAGTGTCCCAGGATGTGCAGGTTAGGTGGATTGGCCATGCTAAATTGCCCCATAGTGTCCCAAAATGTGTAGGTTAGGTGGATTGGCCATGCTAAATTGCCCCATAGTGTCCCAAAATGTGTAGGTTAGGTGGATTGGCCATGCTAAATTGCCCCATAGTGTCCCAAAGATGTGTAGGTTGGGTGGATTGGCCATGCTAAATTGCCCCATAGTGTCCCAAAGATGTGCAGGTTAGGTGGATTGGCCATGCTAAATTGCCCCATAGTGTCCCAAAGATGTGTAGGTTGGGTGGATTGGCCATGCTAAATTGCCCCCTAGTGTCCCAGGATGTGCAGGTTAGGTGGATTGGCCATGCTAAATTGCCCCATAGTGTCCCAAAATGTGTAGGTTAGGTGGATTGGCCATGCTAAATTGCCCCATAGTGTCCCAAAGATGTGTAGGTTGGGTGGATTGGCCATGCTAAATTGCCCCCTAGTGTCCCAAGATGTGCAGGTTAGGTGGATTGGCCATGCTAAATTTCCCCATAGTGTCCCAAAATGTGTAGGTTAGGTGGATTGGCCATGCTAAATTGCCCCATAGTGTCCCAAAGATGTGTAGGTTGGGTGGATTGGCCGTGCTAAATTGTCCCTTAGTGTCCAAAGATGTGCAGGTTAGGTGGATTGGCCGTGCTAAATTGCTCCTTAGTGTCCCAAGATGTGTATGTTAGGGGGATTGGTTGGGTAAATACATGGGGTAATGGGAAAGGGCCTGGGTGGGATGCTCTGTCAGTGAGTCGGTACAGACACGATGGGCTGAGTGGCCTCATTCTGCACTGGAGGCATTCTGTGACATAATTTCTAGCTCAGACCCCTGGTCTGAAGGTGGCAACTGTTCGGAATAGGTTGTGTCTGCTGTAAGCAGCCGTAGTGGGGTAGCGTTAGCAGGATGTGAGTGAGTTAAAGGGGCTGTGTTGTGTTGTTCGAGAGTAGGGATGGGCACCCCACGTTGCTGAATCCACACGGCACGTTAATAGGAAGAACCTTCGAACAATGCAGTAAAATCACCCGACTGACTGTCTCTCAAAGGGCGCAATTATTGGAAGACAAGTAGTTTCCTGGTACTTTCCCGCTCCTGGATTGGTCCTCAGGGATTTGGACAAGGTGGCACAGACCCTCTGATGGGTATTTGCAAATTGGACAAAGCTTCAAGGAAGTGCAGAGCGGTCAGTCTGTGTGTGATGGGACTGGGTCGGTGTCAGAGGTTCCTGACTCTGAGTGTACTGGGTACCGAACCGGGGCAGCCTCAGCCTCACTCTTTCTCCTCCTCCTCCTCTTCCTCATCCTCACTTTCTTCCTCCTTTTGTTTCCTCTTAAAGAATCCACACTGTAGGGGAAACAGTTCCAACATTAATGCGACAAGTATTATTTCCTCTTTGCTCTGTTCCCTCACCCCATTCCTTGCTTTTGCAGGTTGGAGACTTATCACCATTTCAGAGATGGGGAAATCTGTTCAGGCTAACCAGCCCATGCTAACCCTACACAAGGGAACTGTTTTGATCTACACACAGCCTCGGTTCAGTGACACTTGAACTATTGCGTCCCGTTTTGCCTCCCATACCCAGAGGTGGCTAAACTGATATACAGCGTTGCTGACGCATTCCCAGGAGCTGGGACAGATTATCAGAGGAGTGGAGGATTAGAGAACGGATGGGCGGCACAGTGGTTAGCACTGCTGCTTCACAGCGCCAGGGACCTGGGTTCGATTCCCAGCCTCGGGTCACTGTCTGTGCGGAGTCTGCATGTTCTCCCCGTGTCTGCGTGGGTTTCCTCCAGGTGAATCATAGAATCCCTACAGAGCAGAAGGAGGCCATTTGGCCCATCAAGCCTGCACCAACCACAATCCCACCCAGGCTCTATCCCTGTAACCCCACATATTTGCCCCGCTAATCCCTCTGACCTATGCATTCCGGGACATAAGAACATAAGAAATAGGAGCAGGAGTAGGCCATCTAGCCCCTCGAGCCTGCCCCGCCATTCAATAAGATCATGGCTGATCTGAAGTGGATCAGTTCCACTTACCCGCCTGATCCCTATAACCCCTAATTCCCTTACCGATCAGGAATCCATCTATCCGTGATTTAAACATATTCAACGAGGTAGCCTCCACCACTTCAGTGGGCAGAGAATTCCAGAGATTCACCACCCTCTGAGAGAAGTTCCTCCTCAACTCTGTCCTAAACTGACCCCCCTTTATTTTGAGGCTGTGCCCTCCAGTTCTAGTTTCCTTTCTAAGTGGAAAGAATCTCTCCATCTCTACCCTATCCAGCCCCTTCATTATCTTATAGGTCTCTATAAGATCCCCCCTCAGCCTTCTAAATTCCAACGAATACAAACCCAATCTGCTCAGTCTCTCCTCATAATCAACACCCCTCATCTCCGGTATCAACCTGGTGAACCTTCTCTGCACTCCCTCCAAGGCCAATATATCCTTCCGCAAATAAGGGGACCAATACTGCACACAGTATTCCAGCTGCGGCCTCACCAACGCCCTGTACAGATGCAGCAAGACATCTCTGCTTTTATATTCTATCCCCCTTGCGATATAGGCCAACATCCCATTTGCCTTCTTGATCACCTGTTGCACCTGCAGACTGAGTTTTTGCGTCTCATGCACAAGGACCCCCAGGTCCCTCTGCACAGCAGCATGTTGTAATTTCTTTCCATTTAGATAATCCAATTTGCTATTATTTCTTCCAAAGTGAATAACCTCGCATTTGTTAACGTTATACTCCATCTGCCAGATCCTCGCCCACTCACTCAGCCTGTCCAAATCTCTCTGCAGACCTTCTACGCCCTCCACACGATTCACTTTTCCACTTATCTTTGTGTCGTCTGCAAACTTTGTTACCCTACACTCAGTCCCCTCCTTCAGATCGTCTATATAAATGGTAAATAGTTGAGGCCCCAGTACCGATCCCTGCGGCACGCCACTAGTTACCATCTGCCAACCAGAAAAGCACCCACTTATTCCGACTCTCTGCTTCCTGTCGGATAGCCAATCCCCAATCCACGCTAACACCCTACCCCCAACTCCGTGTGACCCAATCTTCTTCAGCAACCTTTTGTGAGGCACCTTATCAAACGCCTTTTGGACACTCGGGGCAATTTAGCATAGCCAATCAACCTAACCCACACACATCTTTGGACTGTGGGAGGAAACCGGAACACCCGGAGGAAACCCATGCAGACACGCGGAGAATGTGCAAACTCCACATAGACAGTGACCCAAGCCGGGAATGGAACCTAGATCCCTGGAACTGTGAGGCAACAGTGCTAACCACTGGGCCACCATGCTGCCCAAAATGGAGAATGTGGGCTCCAGTTTCCTCCCACAGTCTGAAAGACGTGCTGGCCATGCTAAATTCTCCCTCAGTATACCCGAACAGGCGCCGGAGTGTGGTGACTAGGGGATTTTCACAGTAACTTCATTGCAGTGTTAATGTAAGCCTACTTGTGACACTAATAAATCAAATACTTAACAGATGTGATTTGGGTTTTTAACCTGATGTCGAGCGCTGGCGACCCATTACCAGGAGCTGGGACGGGTTATCAGAGGAGTGGAGGATTGGAGAAGATGTGAGAATGATGTGTTGCTTTATGAATGATGAGGATGGGATGAGATGGTGGTGGGCGTGGAAAGAGTTAGGGTTGGATAAAGGACAGCGAGTGAATCTGCCCAGGCCCATTGAGAATGGAGCCTCACAAGTCACTTGGAGGGGATCACATTTCCATTGTAGCAATGGAACAAACTGAATTAGTGGCTATCTGAAGGAATTCTGAATTCCCACAGATCCTTGAGGATTACCTGATTGCCTCAGGGAACCAGGGCAGGAATTTCCCCCAGGATTTTTCATAAACTGGAATCCTAGCCTTCTCACCAACATCTCGTCCCTGCTTCCCTCCCCCAGAAAAGGTGAGTTGTCCCTTCAACTCAACTGCATTGTGACATCCCCAACAACATTAGGGCAGCACGGTGGCACAGTGGTTAGCACTCCTGCCTCACAGCGCCAGGGTCCCGGGTTAGAATCCCGGCCTTGGGTCACTGTCTGTGCAGAGTCTGCACATTCTCCCTGTGTCTGCGTGGGTTTCCTCCGGGTGCTCCGGTTTCCTCCCACACTCCAAAGATGTGCGGGTTAGATGGATTGGCCATGCTAAATTGCCCCTAGTGTCAGGGGGATTAGCAGGGTCAATGCATGGGGTTATGGGGATAGGGCCTGGGTGAGATTATAGTCAGTGCAGACTTGATGGATCGAATGGCCTCCTTCTGTACAGTAAGAAGTCTCACAACACCAGGTTAAAGTCCAACAGGTTTATTTGGTAGCAAATACCATAAGCTTTCGGAGCAATGCTCCTTCGTCAGATGGAGTGGTCTCTGTTCTCAAACAGGGCACAGACACAGAAATCAAATTACAGAATACTGATTAGAATGCAAATCTCTACAGCCAGCCAGGTCTTAAATGTACAGACAATGTGGGTGGAGGGAGCATTCAACACAGGTTAAAGAGATGTGTATTGTCTCCAGACAGTACAGCTTGTGAAATTGTGCAAGTCCAGGAGGCAAGCTGTGGGGGTTACTGATAATGTGACATAAATCCAACATCCCGGTTTAGACCGTCCTCATGTGTGCGGAACTTGGCTATCAGTTTCTGCTCAGTGACTCTGCGCTGTCGTGTGTCGTGAAGGCCGCCTTGGAGAACGCTTACCTGAAGATCCAAGGCTGAATGCCCGTGACTGCTGAAGTGCTCCCCCACAGGAAGAGAACAGTCTTGCTTGGTGATTGTCGAGCGGTGTTCATTCATCCGTTGTCGTAGCGTCTGCATGGTTTCCCCAATGTACCATGCCTCGGGACATCCTTTCTTGCAGCGTATCAGGTAGACAACGTTGGCCGAGTTGCAAGAGTAGGTACCGTGTACCTGGTAGATGGTGTTCTCACGTGAGATGATGGCATCCGTGTTGATGATCCGGCACGTCTTGCAGAGGTTGCTGTGGCAGGGTTGTGTGGTGTCATGGTCACTGTTCTCCTGAAGGCTGGGTAGTTTGCTGCGGACAATGGTCTGTTTGAGGTTGCATGGTTGTTTGAAGGCAAGAAGTGGGGGTGTGGGGATGGCCTTGGCGAGATGTTCGTCTTCATCAATGACATGTTGAAGGCTCCGGAGGAGATGCCGTAGCTTCTCCGCTCCGGGGAAGTACTGGACGACGAAGGGTACTCTGTCCACTGTGTCCCGTGTTTGTCTTCTGAGGAGGTCGGTGCGGTTTTTCGCTGTGGCGCGTCGGAACTGTTGATCGATGAGTCGAGCGCCATATCCTGTTCTTATGAGGGCATCTTTCAGCGTCTGGAGGTGTCTGTTGCGATCCTCCTCATCCGAGCAGATCCTGTGTATTCGGAGGGCTTGTCCGTAGGGGATGGCTTCTTTTACGTGTTTAGGGTGGAAGCTGGAGAAGTGGAGCATCATGAGGTTATCCGTGGGCTTGCGGTACAGTGAGGTGCTGAGGTGACCGTCCTTAGGCACAGGTTCGAACAAGACTTCTTCACCGCACAGGACCTTCAACCGATGCTATACACTAGATACATCGATGACATTTTCTTCCTTTGGAGTCATGGTGAGCAATCACTGAAACAACTCTATGATGACATCAACAAGTTCCATCCCACCATCAGACTCACCATGGACTACTCTCCGGAATCGGTTGCATTCTTGGACACACGCATCTCCATTAAGGACGGTCACCTCAGCACCTCACTGTACTGCAAGCCCACGGATAACCTCACGATGCTCCACTTCTCCAGCTTCCACCCTAAACACGTTAAAGAAGCCATCCCCTACGGACACGCCCTCCGTATACACAGGATCTGCTCGGATGAGGAGGATCGCAACAGACACCTCCAGACGCTGAAAGATGCCCTCATAAGAACAGGATATGGCGCTCGACTCATCGATCAACAGTTCCGACGCGCCACAGCGAGAAACCGCACCGACCTCCTCAGAAGACAAACACGGGACACGGTGGACAGAGTACCCTTCGTCGTCCAGTACTTCCCCGGAGCGGAGAAGCTACGGCATCTCCTCCGGAGCCTTCAACATGTCATTGATGAAGACGAACATCTCGCCAAGGCCATCCCCACACCCCCACTTCTTGCCTTCAAACAACCGCACAACCTCAAACAGACCATTGTCCGCAGCAAACTACCCAGCCTTCAGGAGGACAGTGACCACGACACCACACAACCCTGCCACAGCAACCTCTGCAAGACGTGCCGGATCATCAACACGGATGCCATCATCTCACGTGAGAACACCATCTACCAGGTACACGGTACCTACTCTTGCAACTCGGCCAACGTTGTCTACCTGATACGCTGCAAGAAAGGATGTCCCGAGGCATGGTACATTGGGGAAACTATGCAGACGCTACGACAACGGATGAATGAACACCGCTCGACAATCACCAGGCAAGACTGTTCTCTTCCTGTGGGGGAGCACTTCAGCAGTCACGGGCATTCAGCCTTGGATCTTCAGGTAAGCGTTCTCCAAGGCGGCCTTCACGACACACGACAGCGCAGAGTCGCTGAGCAGAAACTGATAGCCAAGTTCCGCACACATGAGGACGGTCTAAACCGGGATGTTGGATTTATGTCACATTATCAGTAACCCACACAGCTTGCCTCCTGGACTTGCACAATTTCACAAGCTGTTCTGTCTGGAGACAATACACATCTCTTTAACCTGTGTTGAATGCTCCCTCCACCCACATTGTCTGTACATTTAAGACCTGGCTGGCTGTAGAGATTTGCATTCTAATCAGTATTCTGTAATTTGATTTCTGTGTCTGTGCCCTGTTTGAGAACAGAGACCACTCCATCTGACGAAGGAGCAGCGCTCCGAAAGCTTATGGTATTTGCTACCAAATAAACCTGTTGGACTTTAACCTGGTGTTGTGAGACTTCTTACTGTGCTTACCCCAGTCCAACGCCGGCATCTCCACATCATGACTTCTGTACTGCGGGGATTCTATTCTAACATGATTACCCCCAGTCCCTTTCACTATTAGATTGTGTTGGTAATAGTGGGCACTGAGGCGAGAGCGAAACCCCAGACATTTACCTTCCACAGAATAAAGACAATGAGAGCCAGCAGCAGGAGGCCCCCGAGCGTGCTGCCAATGATGATCCACAGGGAAACGGCAATCAGCACGGGTTTGATCAGCTCCACAGTCACCTAGACAAGACATTCACACATCAGCGAGGGAGAGACCAGCCCGAAGCAAAACCCAAATCAGGGAGCTTTACTCTGTATCTAACCCCGTGCTGTACCTGTCCTGGGAGTGTTTGATGGGGGACAGGGTAGAGGGAGCTTTACTCTCCGTGCTGTACCTGTCCTGGGAGTGTTTGATGGGGACAGTGTAGAGTGAGCCTTGCTCTGTATCTAACCCCGTGCTGTACCTGTCCTGGGAGTGTTTGATGGGGGACAGTGTAGAGGGAGCTTTACTCTGTATCTAACCCCGTGCTGTACCTGTCCTGGGAGTGTTTGATGGGGGACAGTGTAGAGGGAGCTCTACTCTGTATCTAACCCCGTGCTGTACCTGTCCTGGGAGTGTTTGATGGGGGACAGGGTAGAGGGAGCTTTACTCTCCGTGCTGTACCTGTCCTGGGAGTGTTTGATGGGGACAGTGTAGAGGGAGCTTTACTCTGTATCTAACCCCGTGCTGTACCTGTCCTGGGAGTGTTTGATGGGGACAGTGCAGAGGGAGCTTTACTCTGTATCTAACCCCGTGCTGTACCTGTCCTGGGAGTGTTTGATGGGGACAGTGTAGAGGGAGCTTTACTCTGTATCTAACCCCGTGCTGTACCTGTCCTGGGAGTGTTTGATGGGGACAGTGTAGAGGGAGCTTTACTCTGTATCTAACCCCGTGCTGTACCTGTCCTGGGAGTGTTTGATGGGGACAGTGTAGAGGGAGCTTTACTCTGTATCTAACCCCGTGCTGTACCTGTCCTGGGAGTGTTTGATGGGGACAGTGTAGAGGGAGCTTTACTCTGTATCTAACCCCGTGCTGTACCTGTCCTGGGAGTGTTTGATGGGGACAGTGTAGAGGGAGCTTTACTCTGTATCTAACCCCGTGCTGTACCTGTCCTGGGAGTGTTTGATGGGAACAGTGTAGAGGGAGCTTTACTCTGTATCTAACCCCGTGCTGTACCTGTCCTGGGAGTGTTTGATGGGGACAGTGTAGAGGGAGCTTTACTCTGTATCTAACCCCGTGCTGTACCTGTCCTGGGAGTGTTTGATGGGAACAGTGTAGAGGGAGCTTTACTCTGTATCTAACCCCGTGCTGTACCTGTCCTGGGAGTGTTTGATGGGGACAGTGTAGAGGGAGATTTACTCTGTATCTAACCCCGTGCTGTGCTTGTCCTGGGAGTGTTTGATGGGGGACAGTGTAGAGGGAGCTTTACTCTGTATCTAACCCCGTGCTGTACCTGTCCTGGGAGTGTTTGATGGGGACAGTGCAGAGGGAGCTTTACTCTGTATCTAACCCCGTGCTGTACCTGTCCTGGGAGTGTTTGATGGGGACAGTGCAGAGAGAGCTTTACTCTGTATCTAACCCCGTGCTGTACCTGTCCTGGGAGTGTTTGATGGGGGACAGTATAGAGGGAGCTTTACTCTGTATCTAACCCCGTGTTGTACCTGTCCTGGGTATCAGATATGGAAAAATCTATTCCTACACCTTAGTTATCTCAACCTTGACATTTGACCTTCCGTCTGCCTGTACATTCAGGGTTGTTTATCTCTAGTTTTTAACAAACTAGCTGTAACAGAGTAATTACTGACCCTCTGATTTCAGTATAAGTTGAGTGGAAATGCTGCTTACCTCGCGATACCGAGCTGACTGTGCCAGTGTCAGGATCTGCGGTGTCTGTACATCCAGGGTGAAGGTCGTCACAAGTTTTAGGGATTTGAACTGTGCCTGCGGAAAGAGGATTTGATAGTTTCTGTACATCCTCTAAGTCAACATAGCAACTGGGAGCCCACAGACACAATGGATCGAGGGGTCAGAATGTACAGTGGTGTTTGTGTAAAAACACCACAACATAAGAACATAAGAACATAAGAAATAGGAGCAGGAGTAGGCCATCTAGCCCCTCGAGCCTGCCCCGCCATTCAATAAGATCATGGCTGATCTGACGTGGATCAGTACCACTTACCCGCCTGATCCCCATAACCCTTAATTCCCTGACCGATCAGGAATCCATCCATCCGCGCTTTAAACATATTCAGCGAGGTAGCCTCCACCACCTCAGTGGGCAGAGAATTCCAGAGATTCACCACCCTCTGGGAGAAGAAGTTCCTCCTCAACTCTGTCTTAAACCGACCCCCCTTTATTTTGAGGCTGTGTCCTCTAGTTTTAACTTCCTTACTAAGTGGAAAGAATCTCTCCGCCTCCACCCTATCCAGCCCCCGCATTATCTTATAAGTCTCCATAAGATCCCCCCTCATCCTTCTAAACTCCAACGAGTACAAACCCAATCTCCTCAGCCTCTCCTCATAATCCAAACCCCTCATCTCCGGTATCAACCTGGTGAACCTTCTCTGCACTCCCTCCAATGCCAATATATCCTTCCTCATATAAGGGGACCAATACTGCACACAGTATTCCAGCTGCGGCCTCACCAATGCCCTGTACAGGTGCATCAAGACATCCCTGCTTTTATATTCTATCCCCCTCGCAATATAGGCCAACATCCCATTTGCCTTCTTGATCACCTGTTGTACCTGCAGACTGGGCTTTTGCGTCTCATACACAAGGACCCCCAGGTCCCTTTGCACGGTAGCATGTTTTAATTTGTTTCCATTGAGATAGTAATCCCATTTGTTATTATTTCCTCCAAAGTGTATAACCTCGCATTTCTCAACGTTATACTCCATTTGCCATATCCTCGCCTACTCACTCAGCCTGTCCAAATCTCTCTGCAGATCTTCTCCGTCCTCCACACGATTCACTTTTCCACTTATCTTTGTGTCGTCTGCAAACTTCGTTACCCTACACTCCGTCCCCTCCTCCAGATCATCTATATAAATGGTAAATAGTTGCGGCCCGAGTACCGATCCCTGCGGCACGCCACTAGTTACCTTCCTCCAACCGGAAAAACACCCATTTATTCCGACTCTTTGCTTCCTGTCGGATAGCCAGTCCCCAATCCACTTTAACACACTACCCCCAACTCCGTGTGCCCTAATCTTCTTCAGCAGCCTTTTATGGGGCACCTTATCAAACGCCTTTTGGAAATCCAAAAACACCGCATCCACCGGTTCTCCTCCATCAACCGCCCTCGTCACACCTTCATAAAAATCCAACATGTTCGTCAAGCACGACTTTCCCCTCATGAATCCATGCTGCGTCGAACCATTTCTATCCAGATGCCCTGCTATCTCCTCTTTAATAATGGATTCCAGCATTTTCCCTACTACAGACGTTAAGCTGACCGGCCTATAGTTACCCGCCTTTTGTCTCCTTCCTTTTTTAAACAGCGGCGTAACATTAGCCGTTTTCCAATCAACCGGCACTACCCCAGAATGCAACGAGTTTTGATAAATAATCACTAACGCATCCACTATTACCTCTGACATTTCTTTCAATACCCTGGGATGCATTCCATCCGGACCCGGGGACTTGTCCACCTTCAGTCCCATTAGTCTACCCAGCACTGCCTCTCTGGTAACATTAATTGTATTAAGTATTTCTCCTGCTGCCAACCCTCTATCGTTAATATTTGGCAAACTATTTGTGTCCTCCACTGTGAAGACCGACACAAAAAACTTATTTAAAGACTCAGCCATATCCTCATTTCCCACTATTAACTCCCCCCTCTCGTCCTCCAAGGGTCCAACATTCACTCTAGCCACTCTATTCCTTTTTATATATTTATAAAAACTTTTACTATCATTTTTTATATTAATTGCTAGCCTAGCTTCATAGTCTATCCTTCCTTTCTTTATCGCTTTCTTAGTCTCTCTTTGTTGTTTCTTAAATTTTTCCTCAAGTGTTTCAAGCTGAAACAGAGCGGTTATAGCGAGCTATCACTGCTCCGTATAGTCACAGAGGGAACTGGGCAGTAACACACCTGACCCACAACACATCTGTACAGGGTCAAAGCACAGACTGTGGCACTGAAGGTTCCATTGCAGTTTCCAGCCACAATACGTCATAGAATCTCTAGAGCACAGAAGGAGGCCATTCGGCCCATCGAGTCTGTACCAACCACAATCCCACCTAGGCCCTATCCCCATAATCCCATGCATTTACCCTAGCTAGTCCCCCTGACACGAAGGAGCAATTTAGCACGGCCAATCCACCTAACCCGCACATCTTTCGGACTGTGGGAGGAAACCGGAGCACCCGGAGGAAACCCACGCAGACACGGGGAGAACGTGCAGACTCCACGCAGACAGTGACCCGAGCCGGGAATCGAACTGGGTCCCTGGCATTGTGAGGCTGTCGTGCTAACCACTGTGCCACCATGCCGCCCATTGTGCCACCAAGCTAGTCCCTGAGGTAACTAATAGGAGCCCATCAAATTTGTGCTTTCTGAATGAGGGTGGCACAGTGGGTTAGCGCTGCTGCCTCACAGCGCCAGGAACCCAGGTTCAATTCCCGGCTCGGGTCACTGTCTGTGTGGAGTCTGCACGTTCTCCCCGTGTCTGCGTGGGTTTCCTCCGGGTGCTCCGGTTTCCTCCCGCATTCCAAAGATGTGCGGGTTAAGCTGATAGAAACGTAGAAGATAAGGAGCAGGAGGAGGCCATTCGGCCCTTCGAGCCTGCTCCCCCATTCATCACCATCATGGCCGATCATCCAACTCAATAGCCTCATCCTGCTTTCTCCCCATAACCTTTGACCCCGTTCGCCCCAAGTGCTACATCCAGCCGCCTCCTGAATACATTCAATGTTTTGGCATCAGCTACTTCCTGTGGTAATGAATTCCACAGGCTCACCACTCTCTGGGCGAAGAAATGTCTCCTCATCTCCGTCCTAAATGGTCTACCCTGAATCCTCAGACTGTGACCCCTGGTTCTGGACTCCCCCCACCATCGGGAACATCCTCCCTGCATCTACCCTGTCTAGTCCTGTTAGAATTTTATAAGTCTCTATGAGATCCCCCCTCATTCGTCCGAACTCCAGTGAAAACAATCCTAACCTAGTCAATCTCTCCTCATACATCAGTCCCGCCATCCCCGGAATCAGCCTGGTAAACCTTCGCTGCGCTGCCTTGAGAGCAAGAACATCCTTCCTCAGAAAAGGAGACCAAAACTGCACACAATACTCTAGGTGTGGCCTCACCAAGGCCCTGTATAATTGCAACAACACATCCCTGCTCCTGTACTCGGAACCTCTCACAATGAAGGCCAACATACCATTTGCCTTCTTTACCGCCTGCTGCACCTGCATGCTTACCTTCAGTGACTGGTGCACAAGGACACCCAGGTCCCGCTGCACACTCCCCTCTCCCAATTTACACCCATTCAGGTAGTAATCTGCCGCCTTGTTTTTGCTTCCAAAGTGAATAACCTCACATTTATCCAAATTATACTGCATCTGCCATTGATTGGCCATGGTAAATTGCCCCTTAGTGTCAGGGGGACTAGCAAGGTAAATATGTGGGGTTACGGGAATAGGGTCTGGGTGGGATTGTGGTCGGTGCAGACTCGATGGGTCGAATGGCCTCCTTCTGCACTGTGGGGATTCTACGATTCTCACTCATTGTGGCAAGGCAAGTGTTGCTTGTGGTTGTTGTGGAACCAAGCTCGGTGGTGTGTGTGAGAAGGTGTGTGTGAGAAGGTGTGTGTGAGAAGGTGTGTGTGAGAAGGTGTGTGTGAGAAGGTGTGTGTGAGAAGGTGTGTGTGAGAAGGTGTGTGTGAGAAGGTGTGTGTGAGAAGGTGTGTGTGAGAAGGTGTGTGGAGGTGGGGCGGTTGACTGGAGATTTACAACTTTCCATGGATCTGGCCAAACCCCGAGATACGTCGGTGCTCCTGAAATCTAGAACAGACCCTGTGAAAAGTCACTGAGTGCAGGGTGAGGAAAGGCCAAGAATTACAGAGAGTTTGACAATATGGCACCGATACACTGACTGCTGCACGGAGGGGTTATCACCTCAGACTCACCGTCCTGAAGAATTTACCATACAGCATGTAGCCAACATGAAAGGTCACCTCCTCATTCCTGTCCAGTGTCTTCATGTGGCAGGTGAGGGTGTTACACCAGGAATTACTGCAGTCCTGTGAGAATGAGCAGGGAGAGAATCAGTCTAACCTCCGCGATGATAATTAACTATTTCTCATTCGTTCATGGGACGTGGCGGCTGCTGGCTGGGCCAGTATTAATTACCCATCCCTGAGGGCACTGGAGAGTCAGCCACATCGCTGTGGCTCTGGAGTCACGTGTAGGCCAGACCGGGTAAGGACGGCAGATTTCCTTCCCTAAAGGGACCAGATGGGTTTTTCCGACAGTTGACAATGGTTTCACGGTTAGTGTTAGACTTCTAATTCCAGGTTTTTATTGAATTCAAATTTCACATTCTGCCGTGGTGGGATTTGAACCCGGGTCCCCAGAACATTACCCTGGGTCTCTGCATTACTAGCTCAGTGACAATACACCATCCCAATGTCTCCTCCAACTGTTTCCCCCATTCAGCCAACTTCCACCACAACCCACCACCGGATTGCCGGGGATCCACCCCAGAGGACTCAGGCTCTCCTCTGAGAATTCAGGTGATCTCTCTCCCTCACTGCTCATTCTCTCTCCCTCTCTCCCACTGCTCTCACTCTCTCTCCCACTGCTCTCACTCTCTCTCCCTCCCTCACTCACTCTCTCTCCCTCCCTCACTCTCCCTCCCTCCCTCACTCTCCCTCCCTCCCTCCCTCACTCTCCCTCCCTCCCTCACTCTCCCTCCCTCCCTCACTCTCCCTCCCTCCCTCCCTCACTCTCCCTCCCTCCCTCCCTCCCTCACTCTCCCTCCCTCCCTCCCTCACTCTCCCTCCCTCCCTCCCTCACTCTCCCTCCCTCCCTCTCACTCCCTCCCTCCCTCCCTCCCTCCCTCCCTCCCTCCCTCCCTCACTCTCCCTCCCTCCCTCCCTCACTCTCCCTCCCTCCCTCCCTCACTCTCCCTCCCTCCCTCCCTCACTCTCCCTCCCTCCCTCACTCTCCCTCCCTCCCTCCCTCCCTCACTCTCCCTCCCTCACTCTCCCTCCCTCCCTCCCTCCCTCCCTCACTCTCCCTCCCTCGCTCCCTCCCTCACTCGCTCTCCCTCGCTCCCTCCCTCACTCGCTCTCCCTCGCTCCCTCCCTCGCTCTCCCTCGCTCCCTCCCTCGCTCTCCCTCGCTCCCTCCCTCGCTCTCCCTCGCTCCCTCCCTCGCTCTCCCTCGCTCCCTCCCTCGCTCTCCCTCGCTCCCTCCCTCGCTCTCCCTCGCTCCCTCCCTCGCTCTCCCTCGCTCCCTCCCTCGCTCTCCCTCGCTCCCTCCCTCGCTCTCCCTCGCTCCCTCCCTCGCTCTCCCTCGCTCCCTCCCTCGCTCTCCCTCGCTCCCTCCCTCGCTCTCCCTCGCTCCCTCCCTCGCTCTCCCTCGCTCCCTCCCTCGCTCTCCCTCGCTCCCTCCCTCGCTCTCCCTCGCTCCCTCCCTCGCTCTCCCTCGCTCCCTCCCTCGCTCTCCCTCGCTCCCTCCCTCGCTCTCCCTCGCTCCCTCCCTCGCTCTCCCTCGCTCCCTCCCTCCCTCGCTCTCCCTCGCTCCCTCCCTCCCTCGCTCTCCCTCGCTCCCTCCCTCCCTCGCTCTCCCTCGCTCCCTCCCTCCCTCGCTCTCCCTCGCTCCCTCCCTCGCTCTCCCTCGCTCCCTCCCTCGCTCTCCCTCGCTCCCTCCCTCGCTCTCCCTCGCTCCCTCCCTCGCTCTCCCTCGCTCCCTCCCTCCCTCGCTCTCGCTCCCTCCCTCCCTCGCTCTCCCTCGCTCCCTCCCTCGCTCTCCCTCGCTCCCTCCCTCGCTCTCCCTCGCTCCCTCCCTCGCTCTCCCTCGCTCCCTCCCTCGCTCTCCCTCGCTCCCTCCCTCGCTCTCCCTCGCTCCCTCCCTCGCTCTCCCTCGCTCCCTCCCTCGCTCTCCCTCGCTCCCTCCCTCGCTCTCCCTCGCTCCCTCCCTCGCTCTCCCTCGCTCCCTCCCTCGCTCTCCCTCGCTCCCTCCCTCGCTCTCCCTCGCTCCCTCCCTCGCTCTCCCTCGCTCCCTCCCTCGCTCTCCCTCGCTCCCTCCCTCGCTCTCCCTCGCTCCCTCCCTCGCTCTCCCTCGCTCCCTCCCTCGCTCTCCCTCGCTCCCTCCCTCGCTCTCCCTCGCTCCCTCCCTCGCTCTCCCTCGCTCCCTCCCTCGCTCTCCCTCGCTCCCTCCCTCGCTCTCCCTCGCTCCCTCCCTCGCTCTCCCTCGCTCCCTCCCTCGCTCTCCCTCGCTCCCTCCCTCGCTCTCCCTCGCTCCCTCCCTCGCTCTCCCTCGCTCCCTCCCTCGCTCTCCCTCGCTCCCTCCCTCGCTCTCCCTCGCTCCCTCCCTCGCTCTCCCTCGCTCCCTCCCTCGCTCTCCCTCGCTCCCTCCCTCGCTCCCTCCCTCGCTCTCCCTCGCTCCCTCCCTCGCTCTCCCTCGCTCCCTCCCTCGCTCTCCCTCGCTCCCTCCCTCGCTCTCCCTCGCTCCCCCTCGCTCCCTCCCTCGCTCCCCCTCGCTCCCTCCCTCGCTCTCCCTCGCTCCCTCCCTCGCTCTCCCTCGCTCCCTCCCTCGCTCTCCCTCGCTCCCTCCCTCGCTCTCCCTCGCTCCCTCCCTCGCTCTCCCTCGCTCCCTCCCTCGCTCTCCCTCGCTCCCTCCCTCGCTCTCCCTCGCTCCCTCACTCTCCCTCCCTCCCTCACTCTCCCTCGCTCCCTCACTCTCCCTCGCTCCCTCACTCTCCCTCGCTCCCTCACTCTCCCTCGCTCCCTCACTCTCCCTCGCTCCCTCACTCTCCCTCGCTCCCTCACTCTCCCTCGCTCCCTCACTCTCCCTCGCTCCCTCACTCTCCCTCGCTCCCTCACTCTCCCTCGCTCCCTCACTCTCCCTCGCTCCCTCACTCTCCCTCGCTCCCTCACTCTCCCTCGCTCCCTCACTCTCCCTCGCTCCCTCACTCTCCCTCGCTCCCCTCACTCTCCCTCGCTCCCTCACTCTCCCTCGCTCCCTCACTCTCCCTCGCTCCCTCACTCTCCCTCGCTCCCTCACTCTCCCTCGCTCCCTCACTCTCCCTCGCTCCCTCACTCACTCTCGCTCCCTCACTCACTCTCGCTCCCTCACTCACTCTCGCTCCCTCACTCACTCTCGCTCCCTCACTCACTCCCGCTCCCTCACTCACTCTCGCTCCTCTCGCTCCCTCACTCACTCTCGCTCCCTCACTCACTCTCGCTCCCTCACTCACTCTCGCTCCCTCACTCACTCTCGCTCCCTCACTCACTCTCTCTCCCTCCCTCACTCTCTCTCCCTCCCTCACTCTCTCTCCCTCCCTCACTCTCTCTCCCTCCCTCACTCTCTCTCCCTCCCTCACTCTCTCTCCCTCCCTCACTCTCTCTCCCTCCCTCACTCTCTCTCCCTCCCTCACTCTCTCTCCCTCCCTCACTCTCTCTCCCTCCCTCACTCTCTCTCCCTCCCTCACTCTCTCTCCCTCCCTTCCCTCCCCTCACTCTCTCTCCCTCCCTCACTCTCTCTCCCTCCCTCACTCTCTCTCCCTCCCTCACTCTCTCTCCCTCCCTCACTCTCTCTCCCTCCCTCTCTCTCTCTCCCTCCCTCTCTCTCCCTCACTCTATCCCACTGTCGATAATTACCAGGCGGTCCACATGTCGGAGGTCTCTGGGTAGGAACTGTGTGGCTCTGTCCTGGGTTCCCCTCAGTGGATCTGTAGCGTTTTCCATGGTGCAATTGATTCCCGTGTCCTGTGAATAGACAGAATTAAAGAGTGCAGGAGGAGACCACCTGCAGTGAGTCCCACCCACTCCCACACAACCTTACCCGAGGGAGAAACGTCAGATCTAAAGTCATGGGCACCGTGTGAACATCTATAAACATTTCCCATCTGCTGTAGGCACTGCCTGACCCGGATCTCACCACTTAGCAAAGACTGAGGACCTGTCCCTACTAATATCAATCCTAACAATCCATAGGACCCTTAAAAGGTGAAGGGGGAAAAGTTTGTGCGGAACCGTTAGAAATGGCGGAGGTGCTTAACGAATACTTTACCTCGGTATTCACGGTGGAAAGGGATCTGGGTGGTTGTACTGCTGGATTGCGGAGGACAGAAAGGATCGAGCATGTGGACATAAAGAAAGAGGATGTGTTGGAACTATTGAATGGCATCAAGGTTGGTAAGTCGCCGGGACCGGATGGGATGTACCCCAGGTTACTGTGGGAGGCGAGGGAGGAGATTGCGGAGCCTTTGGCGATGATCTTTGCATCGTCGATGGAGACGGGAGAGGTTCCGGAGGATTGGAGGATTGCGGATGTGGTCCCTATATTCAAGAAAGGGAACAGGGACAGCCCGGGAAATTACCGACCGGTGAGTCTAACCTCAGTGGTTGGTAAGTTGATGGAGAGGATCCTGAGAGACAGGATTTATGATCATCTAGAGAAGTTTAGTATGATCAAAAGTAGTCAGCACGGCTTTGTCAGGGGCAGGTCGTGCCTTACGAGCCTGGTTGAGTTCTTTGAAAATGTGACCAAGCACATTGACGAAGGAAGAGCGGTGGATGTGGTCTATATGGACTTCAGCAAAGCGTTCGATAAGGTCCCCCATGCAAGACTTCTTGAGAAAGTGAGAGGGCATGGGATCCAAGGGGCTGTTGCCTTGTGGATCCAGAACTGGCTTGCCTGCAGAAGGCAGAGAGTGGCTGTGGAGGGGTCTTTCTCTGCATGGAGGTCAGTGACCAGTGGAGTGCCCCAGGGATCTGTTCTGGGACCCTTGCTGTTTGTCATTTTCATAAATGACCTGGATGAGGAAGTGGAGGGATGGGTTGGTAAGTTTGCTGACGACACCAAGGTAGGTGGTGTTGTGGATAGTTTGGAGGGATGTCAGAAGTTGCAGCGAGACATAGATAGAATGCAAGACTGGGCGGAGAAGTGGCAGATGGACTTCAACCCGGATAAGTGTGTAGTGATCCATTTTGGCAGATCCAATGGGATGGAGCAGCAGTATAAAATGAAGGGTACCATTCTTAGCAGTGTAGAGGATCAGAAGGACCTTGGGGTCCGGGTCCATAGGACTCTTAAATCGGCCTCGCAGGTGGAGGATGCGGTCAAGAAGGCGTATGGCGTACTAGCCTTCATTAATCGAGGGATTGAGTTTAGGAGGCGGGAGATAATGCTGCAGCTTTATAGGACCCTGGTTAGACCCCACTTGGAGTACTGCGCGCAGTTCTGGTCACCTCATTACAGGAAAGATGTTGAAGCCATTGAAAGGGTGCAGAGGAGATTTACAAGGATGTTGCCTGGATTGGGGGGCATGCCTTATGAGGATAGGTTGAGGGAGCTTGGTCTCTTCTCCCTGGAGAGACGAAGGATGAGAGGTGACCTGATAGAGGTTTACAAGATGTTGAGGGGTCTGGATAGGGTGGACTCTCAGAGGCTATTTCCAAGGGCTGAAATGGTTGCTACGAGAGGACACAGGTTTAAGGTGCTGGGGGGTAGGTACAGGGGGGATGTCAGGGGTAAGTTTTTCACTCAGAGGGTGGTGGGTGAGTGGAATCGGCTGACGTCGGTGGTGGTGGAGGCAAACTCGTTGGGGTCTTTTAAGAGACTTCTGGATGAGTACATGGGATTTAATGGGATTGAGGGCTATAGATAGGCCTAGAGGTGGGGATGTGATCGGCGCAACTTGTGGGCCGAAGGGCCTGTTTGTGCTGTGACTTTCTATGTTCTATGTTCTAACTTCACACCGCATGCATTATCTAACAGATCACCGTGCAAAAACTGACTGTCTGCAGCACAGGCCAACTGGGACAAGGTGCAACACCCCAACTGCTGCCCTCTCCGAGACCCCCCCCCCCCCCCCGCCCACCCCACGATTCCTGTGGCAGGCCGACAGGAAAGTTCCGCCCCATATTCCTTCCCTCACTAACTCCAACATTCAAACCTGACTGCTCTGCTGGGAATAATCATAGAATCGCTACAGTGCAGAAGGAGGCTATTCGGCCCATCGAGTCTGTACTAACCACAATCCCACCCAGACCCAATCCCCACAAGCCCATTTATTTACCTGAGCTAGTCCTCCTGCCACTAAGGGGCAATTTAGCACGGCCAATCCACCTAACCTACACATCTTTGGACTGTGGGAGGAAACCGGAGCACCCGGAGGAAACCCACGCAGACACGGGGAGAATGTGCAAACTCCACACAGACAGTGACCCAAGCCAGGAATCGAACCCGGGTCCCTGGCGCTGTGAGGCAGCAGTGCTAACCCACTGTGCCGTCGTGCATAATGAACCAGTGTGTCTGTCATTTAACAGACGGGGGAAGTTTCTGGGATTCTGGACATTTACTCACCGGCTCTGTAAAGGCGGTGGTGACCACCGAAATGTGATAGTGTGCGCTGGTCATGGTGGGAATGTAGATTTTAGCTTCCAAATCTTCAGCAAGGAAGCAGCCAAGGTTCTTGATCTAAACAAAACCCACAAATGAGGATGTGGTAAAGATGGCAGACCCATGTGGCAATGCCAGAACGCCGCAGACAGCTTGGTGTGTTTCTTAGGAAGCCCTTCAAAGATCCCGCAGTAACTCACTAACGTACCGATTCCAAAGATAGGAAGCAAATTGAAGTGGTTGCTTTGTGTAATGTTCGACTGTGCTGTGGATTGATATGTGTTCCAATGTCTACATAAAGAATAAAAAGAAAATACTGCGGATGCTGGAATCTGAAACAAAAGCAGAGAATGGGGAGGGAGTGGAGCCAACGTTTTGAGTCTGGATCATCTCGACTCGAAACGCTGGCTCTATTCTCTCTCCACAGATGCTGTCAGACCTGCTGAGATTTTCCAGCATTTTCTGTTTTTGTTCCAACGTCTACAGTTCGCTCTCAGATCTTAATCCAGGTTCAACATCACCCAGGATGTTACCTTGGGGACAAGGATCCCTGGGCTCAGGACCTGAGGGAAGCAAGCACACAGTCCCTGTTTACTCCTCCCCACCTGTTGGGTCCATTCATTTGTTCGAATAGACGAGGGGACAGTATTTGGGTACGGGTTTTAAAGTGAACTTATCTTATTGAAAAGAACTTGAAGAAAATTAAATGTATATAAATGATTTGGAGGAAAATGTAACTGGATTGATTATTAAGTTTGCGGACGACACAAAGGTTGGTGGATTTGCGGATAGCGATGAGGACCATCAGAGGATACAGCAGGATATAGATCAGTTGGAGACTTGGGCGGAGAGATGGCAGATGGAGTTTAATCATGACAGAAGCAGTAAAAGGGAAAAGCAAACATTGGAGACTGGCTTCTAAGCAAAGCCAGTCCCTGTACTGTACACACTGAACTGATCTTGAAACAAACTGGGAACACACACCAAAATCCAAACTATATCTCAACCCTTATCTTGTTATTGTAAGTGTCTAGAAAAAAACAAGTTTTGCAGCTGCAGGACTTGTTTTGTGTGCTGTGTACCCTTCAGGAATGCAGTTAATTTCCAGCTAACCCAGCATGCCTTCTGAGTTTTAAAATGTAGTCAAGTTAGCAGTGTTAGTTAACCCCCACAGTCTAGCATTTCAATGTAATTGCATAGGCAGAGATATCTTAAAATGGAGTCTTTGCATGGATAAAGTCTTTGCATAGACTGAAGCAAATAGCGCTAAGCATACGTAGAATCTCTCCCCATCAACACTCACAATGTTCTTCCCTCTTCTCCAGGCACCGACCTTTGCCGGGGTACATTTCCACAGCCCCCCTCATTTCCCCCCCCCCTCCCCCCCCCCCAGCGACAAGTGTCAACTAGCCGTTTGCCCGTAAGGATCTAGAACTTCCACCCGCACAAATGGTCTCCTTCCGTGCTGTACCGACCTCATCAAAAGTGGTCTGTCAGACTGAGGTCAAACTGAACATTTCTAAACTAAGGTGGATAGATTGTTATTGGGCGAAGTTGAGTAGAGTTATTGTAGATTGGTGTCTGTAAAATTATCAAAAAATATAAAAATGCTCGGAGGTATTTGCATTGTGCCTTCAAAAAGGTGCTGTTTTTTTAAAACTGCAAGTACAGACAGAGTGTCCCAAGTGAAACATTTCTATTGGAGGGCCAAGCAGCAGTGTTGCCAAGATAAGAAACAGGCTTTTGATTTTTTTTTAAATCCAGCCAATCGGTTTAATTCAAACACTTGGATACCAGCAACCTATTAGATTTAGATTTGATGGTTTTGGCAACTAGGGACCAATCATATTGTGGGGAGGATATGTCATCACAGGTATAAAAGGAAGGAGACAGTGGGACAAAAGAGAGGAACTGCCAGAGTAACAGCCGCATCCACGTCTCGTTTCACTTTGGGCTCTGTCTGTACTTCTGTTTTTTTAAACTTTCTAAGCACAGAAAAAACATCACCTTTTTGAAGGGATCTCTGAGCATTTTTACAATTTTTTATAATTTTACAGGCACCAGTCTACAATTACTCAACATCCCAACACAAGGGATTTACAGAACTCAGCTGGGTAAATTCAGATACAAGGCAACTGGTGTTGCTCAAGTGAGCTCAAGGGGCTGAATGGTCTCCTGTCCCCCTCCTCACAGAGGAACTGGAAAGTTTTAAAGTTTATTTATTAGTCACAAGTAAGGCTTACATTAACACTACAATGAAGTTACTGTGAAAATCCCCTAATTGCCACACGCCTGTTCGGGTACACTGAGGGAGAATTTAGCACGGCCAATTCACCTAACCAGCACGTCTTTCGGACTGTGGAAGGAAACCCACGCAGACACGGAGAGAATAATCAGACTCCACACAGTGTCCCAAGCCGGGAATCGAACCGGGGTCCCTGGGGCTGTGAGGCAGCAGTGCTAACCACTGTGCCACCATGCCACCCAAAATCGTGATCAGGAGCAGAAACTCTGGCTGAGTTACCCTCGCTAATCCAGAAACCGCAATTAAACTCAAGTGCCTTTGGTCTTTGACTGGTAACAGCCAGAAATGCGGACGTTCCTGGCTCTCAGCTCCCCAGAGGGTGAAGCATTTACTCAGTGAACTCAGGGTTAGGGAATCCATGTAGATTTAATTGCCGCCATGCGGATAGTGGGTCTCCAGATCACCGACAGATGGAGAAGAGAGCGAGCGGGAAGGCTGGGGCACAGGAGAGGACCCCGAACCCACTCACCCTTTCTCTGTGCAGCGTACCTCGGTGTCAGGGAAGGTCACAACACAGGCATATTCAGTCACCGACAACAGAAACATTTAGTTTAAACATTCGGGCAGTAATCTCTACCTTAAAGGTATGTTTGAACTCAGGATGGATTTCTTCAGGCACTGACTCTGTGGTTGGCTGCACCTCGTAACGCTGGAGACTGGATTCACTGCCGGGAGAAAACAGCTCACTTTAACAATGCCATTGGACACAGCCATCTTCATTACATTAATCATTATATTCCGAGCAACAGTCGCACAAAGAGAATATCTTCAACTCTCTGCTTCTGACCTCATGCACAGCTAAATTAGAATTACGCTGAAACTACGCAATGCCGCCCAACTGGTCCATGTTGGAGTTTACCCTCCTCACTCGCTGGATCAATATTCCTCTCCTGTCCCCATATTCCTTTATCCCCCGTATCGAACCCATTCTTAAGTGTAGACCCAGTCTCTGCCTTCAGTCTCTAACCTGCTTGCACATTCCACAGAGTCAACCTTCCAAGAACAAAGAAAATTACAGCACAGGAACAGGCCCTTCGGCCCCTCCAAGCCTGCACCGACCATGCTGCCCGACTGAACTAAAACCCCCTTCCCTTCCGGGGACCACATCCCTCTATTCCCATCCTATTCATGTATTTGTCCAGACGCCCCTCAAAACTCACCATCGTATCTGTGTGAAGGGGTTTCCCCTGCTTTCTCCTTTGATACCTGGACTTCAGGGGTTAAGTTACGGTGAGAGATTAGACTAATGAGGCCTTTATTCTCTCGAATTCAGAAGGTTGAGGGGTGATCTGATAGACGTCTATGGGAAGGACAGGGTGGATAAGGATAAACTGTTTCCACTGGTCGAAGGCTCCAGAACCAGGGGCCATCATATAAAAATTAGGACCAAGCCATTCAGGAGAGATGTTGGAAACACTTCTACATGCAGAGAGTGGGGGAGGTTTGGAACTCTATCCCTCAAACGGCGGTAGATGCTGGTTCCATTGTTAGGTTTCAGTCTGAGATAGACACATCCTTATTGAGCAGGGCATCAAGGGATATGGGCTGAGGGCAGGTACATGGAGTTAGGCCACAGATCAGCCATAATCTTATTGAATGGCGGAGTGGGCTTGAGGGGCTGAATGGCCTCCTCCTGCTCCTATAAATCTCCAGTTTATTTTTACATCTCTTAGAGTAGGACCCCTTCATTACTATAAACAACCTCTATCTCTATCTCCTCTGTCCCTTCCCTTTATGAAATTACACTGTTTCATCAAACCGCCTCTCTGCTAATGAACGGTCCCAATTTTGGATTATTTCCTCTCGGCTTCCTAGCGAATCTGTACAGATTTGAGAACATGATAAATCTCCCCCTCACCCTGACCCTACCACAATATACACAAGTAAAAATACAAGCAGCAGTAGAAAGGGTCGAGAGCTTCAAGTTTCTAGGTGTCCAGATCACCAACAACCTGTCCTGGTCCCCCCATGCCGACACTATAGTTAAGAAAGCCCCACCAACGCCTCTACTTTCTCAGAAGACTAAGGAAATTCGGCATGTCAGCTACGACTCTCACCAACTTTTACAGATGCACCATAGAAAGCATCCTTTCTGGTTGTATCACAGCTTGGTCTGGGCTCCTGCTCTGCCCAAGACCGCAAGGAACTACAAACGGTCATGAGGGTAGCCCAATCCATCACGCAAACCAGCCTCCCATCCATTGACTCTGTCTACACTTCCCGCTGCCTCGGGAAAAGCATAATCAAGGACCCCACGCACCCCGGACATTCTCTCTTCCACCTTCTTCCGTCGAGAAAAAGATACAAAAGTCTGAGGTCACGTACCAACCGACTCAGGAACAGCTTCTTCCCTGCTGCTGTCAGACTTTTGAATGGACCTACCTCGCATTAAGTTGATCTTTCTCTACACCCTAGCTGTGACTGTAACACTACATTCTGTACCCTCTCCTTTCCTTCTCTATGAACGGTATGCTCTGTCCTTGTAGCGCACAAGAAACAATACTTTTCACTGTATACTAATACATGTGACAATAATAAATCAATCAAAACATGATAAATCTCCCACCCACCCTGACCCTACGACAATATACACAAATCCCAGCCTCAGCCTGGCTCTCTCGGCTGGCTTTATTTCCTCTCTCGCTCGCTATTCTGGGGTCTCGCTGAGTGAGGGTAGCCACCAGCGAGCTGGGACAGCCTCAGGCTCATTTCACATGAGAGCCGCAAAGGGTGGAGCTTTGAGCAGCATCCATCAAAGCCAATTTCAAGCAGGTACATAGAGGAGCACGGAGATAACGGACCAAAATAAACCACAAGCAAAATCCCGCCTTAATCGGAAACCTGAAAATAATCGGAAACATCTGGCAGCTACCATGGAGAGAACAAACAGAAAAGGGTCAAGTTTCTTCAGGACAGTCACATAACCAGGGAACCAGCCTCCCATCCACTGACTCCATCTACACTTCCCGCTGCCTCGGGGAAAGCAGCCAGCATAATCAAGGACCCCACGCACCCCGGACATTCTCTCTTCCACCTTCTTCCATCGGGAAAAAGATACAAAAGTCTGAGGTCACGTACCAACCGACTCAAGAACAGCTTCTTCCCTGCTGCTGTCAGAGTTTTGAATGGACCTACCTTGTATTAAGTTGATCTTTCTCTACACCCTAGCTATGACTGTAACACTGCATTCTGCACTCTCTCCTTTCCTTCTCTATGAATGGTATGTTTTGTCTGTATAGCGCGCAAGAAACAATACTTTTCACTGTGTCCCAATATATGTGACAATAATAAATCAAATCAAATTTATGTAATAGATCGAGAGCGAGTTGATACAGCTTTAACAATAAAGGCTTTATTGCCAACAGAATAAAGATATCCCTGTACAACAAGGTAAGACTAGTTTACAAAGGGCGGCACTGTGGTTAGCACTGCAGCCTCACAGCACCAGGGACCCAAGTTCAATTCCCGGCTCGGGTCACTGTCTGTGCGGAGTCTGCACATTCTCCCCGTGTCTGCGTGGGTTTCCTCCGGGTGCTCCGGTTTCCTCCCACAGTCCGAAAGACGCGCTGGTTAGGGTGCATTGGCCGTGCTAAATTCTCCCTCAGTGTAACCCGAACAGGCGCTGGAGTGTGGGCGACTAGGGGATTTTCACAGTAACTTCATTGCAGTGACACTAAAATAAATAAACTAACAAACATCCTACTCTATTCGTTTCCCTGGCTCCATCTGCTGGTCCCTCCTCCACCCGCGGTCCACACCCTCCTGCCGATTGGCTCAGCTTACCGCCATGAGGGTCCATAGGGTCCCTGCCGGTCACGTGGCCATTGGGAAACACCCCCCCCCCCTCTCTCCCCCAGCCCCCCTTAAAGGGGGGACGCTTCTACAGTTTACAAAGGAACAGGACAAAGAGAAGGGGAGGCAACATAAGGCCACACACAGGCGAAGAACACACGGCACAGTAACTTCATTGCAGTGTTAATGTAAGCCTTACCTGTGACTAATAAATAAACTTTAACTTTAGAAACAGAATGATCTATTGAGTGGGGATGCTCATTCTCAAAGCTGGCTTCAGTGGGTGCCACTAACCTGGTGAGGAGGAGGTCAGACTCGTAACGCACTGCAGCGCAGATGTAGACGGTGTTGTCGTGGAGGGTCTCATTCATCTCCGTACTATCGCTGCAAAAAAGGGGCACGTTTTCAGTAACACTGGAGGCACTGAACTCCACCGAGGAGAGGCAGACCCTCCAGGTCAAACACTACGTATGGACCCCTCCCCTTCTACCCAATGTCCCTCACGTTTCGCTCAGCGAAGTTGCTGTATCAGTCAAGGGCTTCCATCAAAGGGACAGACAGTAATGGGGAAAGGAGCATGTTACACGGACGCAGTCAATATTCCCTCAGAGTCCGATTACAGAAACTATATTCCTGTACTGGCGGCCGTACAGCGAAGGTTCACTCGATTGCTCCCTGGGACAAGAGGGTTGTCCCATGATGAGAAGCTGAGTAAATTGGGTCTATTTTAGCCTCACAGTGCCAGGGACCCGGGCTCGATTCCCGGCTTGGGTCACTGAGTTTGCATGTCCCCCCCATGTCTGCGTGGGTTTTCTCCGGGTGCTCCGATTTCCTCCCACAAAGATGTGCAGGTTAGGTGGATCGGCCATGCTAAATTGCCCTTTAGCGACAGGGGGACTAGCAGGGTAAATACGTGGGGGGATAGGATCTGGGTGGGATTGGAGTCGGTGCAGGCTCGAAGGGCCGAATGGCCTCCTTCTGCACTGTAGGGATGCTATGATTCTATATTCTCTGAAGTTGGGTGTTGTTGGACAGGGGGGGGGGGGGGTTGATGAACGAATGGAATTTGTTACAAGCTAGAAGACAGGAGGCAAAGTTTTGGATGAGCCCAGTGCCTTGTGTACGCAACCATTCCTCGGGCGTTGCCACGAGACCAATCTAGTCCTGCGTCCCTCCAGCTCCTAGCTTGCCAAAGTAGACCAGTAAGGAGTCTCACAACACCAGGTTAAAGTCCAACTGGTTCATTTGGTAGCACGAGCTTTCGGAGCGCTGCCCCTTCATCAGGTGAGTGGCAAATGAGAGTTAGTGGAAGAAGAAATCAGTGACCTTGGCGCTGACCTGGTAACACTGAGGAATAGCTCCACTTCATCCAATAGGAGAGAACAATGGAACTCAAACTCCAGTCGAAAGGTCACCTGTGGGGAAAGCAAACAGATCATCTAACGGGTCAGACAGGAGGCCCTGTCCTCCTCATAAAACTGCATCTGAAAAGCTTCAACAAGACACAGACATCACTGCATTGCCATCACTTATCAAGATCCTTTCTCACTTCTCCTCCAGCCTGTTCCTCGGTGGATTGCAATTTCAAAATTCCAATGTAATTCAGGTAGCCCGTTTTCGTAAACACCCTTCCTGCAGGAGCCTAAACAAGAGAAACTCAACTGGACCCAGCCATATAAACACAGCGGCTTCCAGAGCAGAGGCTGGGAATCCTGCGGCGAGTAACTCACCTCCTGACTCCCCAAAGCCTGTCCACCATCTACAAGGCACAAGTCAGGAGTGTGATGGAATACTCCCCACTTGCCTGGATGGTGCAGCTCCAACAACACTCAAGAAGCTCGACACCATCCAGGACAAAGCAGCCCCACTTGATTGGCACCACATCCACAAACATCCACTCCCTCCACCACCGACGCTCAGTAGCAGCAGTGTGTACTGTCTGCAAGATGCACTGCAGCAACTCACCAAAGATCCTTGGACAGCACCTTCCAAACCCATCACCACTTCCATCTCCAATTCGATTTTCAAGTTTGCTGACGACACCACCACATTGGGTCGGATTTCAAACAATGACGAGACAGAGTACAGGAATGAGATAGAGAATCTGGTGAACTGTTGCGGCAACAATAATCTCTTCCTCAATGTCAACAAAATGAAGGAGATTGTCATCGACTTCAGGAAGTGTAAAGGAGAACATGCCCCTGTCTACACCAATTGGGGCGAAGTAGAAAGGGTCGAGAGCTTCAGGTTTTTAGGTGCCCAGATCACCAACAACCTGTCCTGGTCCCCCCACGCCGACACTATAGTTAAGAAAGCCCACCAACGCCTCTATTTTCTCAGAAGACTAAGGAAATTTGGCATGTCAGCTACAACTCTCACCAACTTTTACAGATGCACCATAGAAAGCATTCTATCTGGTTGTATCACAGCTTGGTCTGGGCTCCTGCTCTGCCCAAGGCCGCAAGGAACTACAAAGGGTGTGAATGTAGCCCAATCCATCACGCAAACCAGCCTCCCATCCATTGACTCTGTCTACACTTCCTGCTGCCTCGGGAAAAGCAGCCAGCATAATCAAGGACCCCACGGACCCCGGACATTCTCTCTTCCACCTTCTTCCATCGGGAAAAAGATACAAAAGTCTGAGGTCACGTACCAACCGACTCAAGAATAGATCCTTCCCTGCTGCTGTCAGAGTTTTGAATGGACCTACCTTGCATTAAGTTGATCTTTCTCTACACCCTAGCTATGACTGTAACACTACATTCTGCACTCTCTCCTTTCCTTCTCTATGAACGGTATGCTTTGTCTGTATAGTGCGCAAGAAACAATACTTTTCACTGTATGTTACTACATGTGACAATAATAAATCAAATCAAATCAAATCATCTAGAAGGATAAGGGCAGCAGATACATGGGAACACCACCACCTGCAAGTTCCCCTCCAAACCACTCACCATCCTGACTTGGAAATGTATCGCCGTTCCTTTGCAGTCGCTGGATCAAAATCCTGGAATTCCCTCCCTAACGGCATTGTGGGTCAACCCACAGCACGAGGACTGCAGCGATTCAAGAAGGCAGCTCACCACCACCTTCTCAAGGGGCAACTAGGGATGGGCAATAAATGTTGTGATGTGGAGATGCCAGCGTTGGACTGGGGTAAGCACAGTAAGAAGTCTCACAACACCAGGTTAAAGTCCAACAGGTCGCTGGCCAGCCAGCGACGCCCATGTCCCAGGAATGAATATAGAAAAGATAACGATCGGGCTAGTTAACCGTGGCAGGCAGCACAGTTGAATGAAACTCCAACCCCGGATGAACGTACTTTCCAGCAGGGGCTGCAGGATATTGGGATGAATTTTTTCCCTCCGTGAGATTAGCTCTAATCAGAGGGATTCAGACTAGGATCACTGACTGTAGTGGATTGAAGGCATTTACTGACTATAGTGAATGAATGGACAATGTATTAAACTCATCTCTAAGTGGCAATTCCTTATCACCAGAGACCAGTGCTGAGACCCAGCTCAATTAATAGCTCTGTCTGGAACAGAGGCCCAGAGGAACATGCAGCAGCAAGTAACTAATGGAAAGGGTGGGGGGAAGTAAACCCTTCCCCAGATAGCCTGCCAAGTGCAGTCTGCCTTGCCTGGTCAGAAGGACGTACCTGCATCAGTGATCTGAAGACTGGAAAGCTGACGTTGCAGATTCGGTGGTGTAGCGAGGTCACCAGACATTCCACTTTATTTTGTGCATCATCCTGAGAAAATTAAAGAGCACAACATTAACATAGTGCAGGAAACACTCACAGAACGGGTACAGCATAGGGTTAGATACACTGTCCCCCATCAAACACTCCCAGGACAGGTACAGCACGGGGTTAGATACAGAGTAAAGCTCCCTCTACACTGTCCCCCTCAAACACTCCCAGAACAGGTACAGCACGGCGTTAGATACAGGGTAAAGCTCCCTCTACACTGTCCCCCATCAAACACTCCCAGGACAGGTACAGCACGGGGTTAGATACAGGGTAAAGCTCCCTCTACACTGTCCCCCATCAAACACTCCCAGGACAGGTACAGCACGGCGTTAGATACAGAGTAAAGCTCCCTCTACACTGAGCACCATCAAACACTCCCAGGACAGGTACAGCACGGGGTTAGATACAGAGTAAAGCTCCCTCAACACTGTCCCCCATCAAACACTCCCAGGACAGGTACAGCATGGGGTTAGATACAGAGTAGAGCTCCCTCTACACTGTCCCCATCAAACACTCCCAGGACAGGTACAGCACGGGGTTAGATACAGAGTAAAGCTCCCTCTACACTGTCCCCCATCAAACACTCCCAGGACAGGTACAGCATGGGGTTAGATACAGAGTAGAGCTCCCTCTACACTGTCCCCATCAAACACTCCCAGGACAGGTACAGCACGGGGTTAGATACAGAGTAAAGCTCCCTCTACACTGTCCCCCATCAAACACTCCCAGGACAGGTACAGCACGGGGTTAGATACAGAGTAAAGCTCTCTCTACACTGTCCCCATCAAACACTCCCAGGACAGGTACAGCACGGGGTTAGATACAGAGTAAAGCTCCCTCTACACTGTCACAAACATTCACAGATCAGAATCTGTTTTGTGACTATCAGTTAGCTGGTTCCAGATGCCACATCTGAAGATATATGAAGTATAAATAATGTGGTTTAGCTCAGCTGGCTGGACAGCTGGTCAGTGATATAGAGAGATGCCAACAGCGCGGGTTCAATTCCCGTACCAGCTGAGGTTACTCATGAAGGTCTGCCTTCTGAACCTTGCCCCTTACCTGAGGTGTGGTGACCCTCAGGTTAAATCACCACCTACCAGCTCTCCCCTTTGAGACTATGGGGACTTTACATTTTACCTCCAAATAAGCAACACTCCTCTTAGAGACATAAATGCCACTTTAAACACAGTTAGTAACCATAAATATACTTGCCATAAATTGTGTTAACAGTCTCGAAGCTTTCAGAGAGATTTGTGGAGAGAGAAAGAGAGAGTTTTCAGGAACAGCCTGCACATTCCTCCGACTTCAGCAGAGCTGCAACTGCAAAAGCCCCTTTCACTCTGCACGGACCCAATCTTTTACATTATCACATGGCCCTGTCAATCACTCTAGTTAGAAATCCCTGGGGAACTTTTTGTACAAACAAAAGTCCATTAGCTCTATCGAAGTAACAAATTGCTAGCTGAAAGTGAGGAACTAACTTGCTTTCGCACCCTTGAGCTAAATGTTTACCAGACACACCGGCTGCCGGCGGAATAAATCTGAAATTTTAAACATTCCCCTTAAACAAGAAAAACAATATATATTTATATTAATTGCACCTGTAGACTGTCTACTTAAGGTTCACAGCTGTATGTGGGATAGAGGGAAAGTTGGCCGATTGGATAGGTAACTGGCTGTCTGATCGAAGACAGAGGGTGGTGGTGGATGGAAAATTTTCGGATTGGAGGCAGGTTGCTAGCGGAGTGCCGCAGGGATCAGTGCTTGGTCCTCTGCTCTTTGTGATTTTTATTAATGACTTAGAGGAGGGGGCTGAAGGGTGGATCAGTAAATTTGCTGATGACACCAAGATTGGTGGAGTAGTGGATGAGGTGGAGGGCTGTTGTAGGCTGCAAAGAGACATAGATAGGATGCAAAGCTGGGCTGAAAAATGGCAGATGGAGTTTAACCCTGATAAATGTGAGGTGATTCATTTTGGTAGGACTAATTTAAATGTGGATTACAGGGTCAAAGGTAGGGTTCTGAAGACTGTGGAGGAACAGAGAGATCTTGGGGTCCATATCCACAGATCTCTAAAGGTTGCCAGTCAAGTGGATAGAGCTGTGAAGAAGGCCTATAGTGTGTTAGCTTTTATTAACAGGGGGTTGGAGTTTAAGAGCCATGGGGTTATGCTGCAACTGTACAGGACCTTGGTGAGACCACATTTGGAATATTGTGTGCAGTTCTGGTCACCTCACTATAAGAAGGATGTGGAAGCGCTGGAAAGAGTGCAGAGGAGATTTACCAGGATACTGCCTGGTTTGGAGGGTAGGTCTTATGAGGAAAGGTTGAGGGAGCGAGGGCTGTTCTCTCTGGAGCGGAGGAGGCTGAGGGGAGACTTAATAGAGGTTTATAAAATGATGAAGGGGATAGATAGAGTGAACGTTCAAAGACTATTTCCTCAGGTGGATGGAGCTATTACAAGGGGGCATAACTATAGGGTTCGTGGTGGGAGATATAGGAAGGATATCAGAGGTAGGTTCTTTACTCAGAGAGTGGTTGGGGTGTGGAATGGACTGCCTGCAGTGATAGTGGAGTCAGACACTTTAGGAACATTTAAGCGGTTATTGGATAGGCACATGGAGCACACCAGGATGATAGGAAGTGGGATAGCTTGATCTTGGTTTCAGATAAAGCTCGGCACAACATCGTGGGCCGAAGGGCCTGTTCTGTGCTGTACTGTTCTATGTTCTATGTGGCTCAGTGACAAGAAATTGGACTCCCCCCCCCAATAACAATAAGCTCTGGATCTTTCTCAGAGTAAACCCTCCAATAGTGTGATACAGTTGATGCAAATGTCCACAGCATTTGCCTGACACAGAAACATAGAATCTAGAAGCAGGAGGAGGCCATTCGTCCCTTCGATCCTGCTCCGCCATTCATTATGATCATGGCTGATCATCGAATTCAATATCCTTTTTCCTCAGATGGTGATGGCTAACACAAGGGGACATAGCTTTAAATTGAGGGGTGAGAGATATAGGACAGATGTTAGAGGTAGGTTCTTTACTCAGGGAGTAGTAAGGGCGTGGAATGCCCTGCCTGCAGCAGTAATGGACTCGTCAAAATTAAGAGCGTTCAAATGGTTATTGGATAAACATATGGATGATATTGGAATAGTGTAGGTTAGAGGGGCTTTAGATTGGTTCCACTGGTCGGCGCAACATCGAGGGCCGAAGGGCCTGTACTGCGCTGTAATGTTCTATGTTCTATCCTGATCCCCCCTTCCCCCCATACCCCTCGATCCCTTTAACCCCAAGAGCGAAATCTAATTTCCTCCTGAAATCACACGTTTTGGCCTCAACCACTTTCTATGATTTCCTTTTATTTGATTTGATTTGTTAATATCACATGTATTAACATACAGTGAAAAGTATTGTTTCTTGTGCGCTATACAGACAAAGCATACCGTTCATAGAGAAGGAAAGGAGAGGGTGCAGAATGTAGTGTTACAGTCATAGCCAGGGTGTAGAGAAAGATCAACTTAATGCGAGGGAGGTCCATTCAAAAGTCTGACAGCAGCAGGGAAGAAGCTGTTCTTGAGTCGGTTGGTTCGTGACCTCAGACTTTTGTATCCTTTTCCCTGACGGAAGAAGGTGGAAGAGAGAATGTCCGAGGTCCACACATTCACCACCCTCTGGGCGTAGAAATGTTTCCTCGCCTCAGTTCTAAAAGGTTTACCCCTTATCCTCAAACTATGACCCCTAGTTCTGGACTCCCCCCACCATCGGGAACATTCTTTCTGAATCTACCCTCTCTAACTCTGTTAGAATTCTATGAGATCCCCTCTCACTTTTCTAAACGCCAGTGAATATAATCCTAACTGACTTAGTCTCTCCTCATACTAAGAAGTCTCTCAACACCAGGTTAAAGTCACTCACTCACCTGATGAAGGAGCAGTGCTCCGAAAGCTCGTGATTCCAAATAAACCTGTTGGACTTTAATCTGGTGTTGTGAGACTTCTTACTGTGCCCACCCCAGTCCAATGCCATCTCCACATCATCTCTCCCCATATGACAGACCTGCCATCCCAGGAATTAGTCTGGTCGCTGCACTCCCGCTATAGCAAAGACTAATCTGCTAAATGTACAGCTCGTGATGGACTTGACATCAAAGCCCCAAGAAGGAGTCTATAATGATGCACGCTCCTCAACCTCATCAGGAACACACAAGGTTTTTATTAGCAAGGAAAAGCTGTTCAGAGGCCTGGAGTGCGCTGGAGGGCCTCAGCGCCTATCCGTCTACTACCTGTCTTCTAGGTCCCTTCAACCTAAGGGAGGACTCCACCTACTGGAGTGATTGATTACTCAGTCTTGGCCAGAGTTAGTCCCTCAAGCCAGTTGACCCTCTCCTGCTGTGGCTGGCCTTACAGGGACAGGCGCCACAGAGTCTGAGTAGACAGTCTACAGAGTCTGTGTGATGATACAAATGTAATTAAAATAAATATATACTGTTTTTTTTCTTGTTTAAGGGGAATGTTTAAAATTTCAGATTTATTCCGCCGGCAGCCTTGGCTCAAGGGTGCGAAAGCAAGTTAGTTACTCGTTTTCAGCTAGCAATTCGTTACTTAGAGCTAATGGACTGTTGTTTGTACAAGAACATAAGAACTAGGAGCAGGAGTCGGCCATCTGGCCCCTTGAGCCTGCTCCGCCATTCAATAAGATCATGGCTGATCTTTTCGTGGACTCAGTTCCACTTACCCACCCGCTCACCATAACCCTTAATTCCTTTACTGTTCAAAAATCTATCTATCCTTGCCTTAAAAACATTCAATGAGGGAGCCTCAACTGCTTCATTGGGCAGGGAATTCCACAGATTCACAACCCTTTGGGTGAAGAAGCTCCTCCTCAACTCAGTCCTAAATGTGACTAAACACATTGACGAAGGGAAGGTGGTAGATGTGGTTTATATGGATTTTAGCAAGGCGTTCGATAAGGTCCCCCATGCAAGGCTTCTAGAAAAAGTGAGAGGGCATGGGATCCAAGGGGCTGCTGCCCGGTGGATCCAGAACTGGCTTGCCCAAAGGAGGCAGAGAGTGGGTATAGATGGGTCTTTTTCTAAATGGAGGTCGGTCACCAGTGGTGTGCCCCAGGGATCTGTTCTGGGACCCTTGCTGTTTGTCATTTTCATAAATGACCTGGATGAGGAAGCGGAGGGATGGGTTGGTAAGTTTGCCGACGACACGAAGGTTGGTGGGGTTGTGGATAGTCTGGAGGGATGTCAGAAGTTACAGAGGGACATAGATAGGATGCAAGACTGGGCGGACAAGTGGCAAATGGACTTCAACCCAGATAAATGCGTCGTGGTCCATTTTGGAAGGTCAAATGGGATGATGGAGTACAATATAAAGGGAAAGACTCTTAGTACTGTAGAGGATCAGAAGGACCTTGGGGTCCGGGTCCATAGGACTCTGAAATCGGCCCCGCAGGTGGAGGAGGTGGTTAAGAAGGCGTATGGTGTGCTGGCCTTTATCAATCGAGGGATTGAGTTTAGGAGTCCGGGGATAATGATGCAGCTTTATAAGTCCCTCGTCAGACCCCACTTGGAGTACTGTGCTCAGTTCTTGTCGCCTCACTATAGGAAGGATGTGGAAAAGATTGAAAGGGTGCAGAGGAGATTTACAAGGATGTTGCCTGGATTGAGTGGCATGCCTTATGAGGATAGGCTGAGGGAGCTCGGTCTTTTCTCCTTGGAGAGACGAAGGATGAGAGGAGACCTAATAGAGGTGTATAAGATGTTGAGAGGCATAGATCGGGTGGACTCTCAGAGGCTTTTTCCCAGGGTGGAAATGGCTGCTACGAGAGGACACAGGTTTAAGGTGCTGGGGGGTAGGTACAGGGGAGATGTTAGGGGTAAGTTTTTCACACAGAGGGTGGTGGGCGAGTGGAATCGGCTGCCATCAGTGGTGGTGGAGACGAACTCAATAGGGTCTTTTAAGAGACTCCTGGATGAGTACATGGAGCTTAATAGGATGGAGGGTTATAGGTAGGTCTAGAAGGTAGGGATGTGTTCGGCACAACTTGTGGGGCCGAAGGGCCTGTTTGTGCTGTAGTTTTCTATGTTTCTATGTTTCTAAATCTGCTTCCCCTTATTTTGAGGCCATGCCCCCTAGTTCTAGTTTCACCCGCCAGTGGAAACAACTTCCCTGCTTCTATCTTATCTATTCCCTTCATAATCTTATATGTTTCTGTAAGATCTCCCCTCATTCTTCTGAATTCCAATGAGTATAGCCCCAGTCTACTCAGTCTCTCCTCAAAAGCCAACCCTCTCAACTCCGGAATCAACCTAGTGAATCTCCTCTGCACCCCCTCCAGTGCCAGTATATCCTTTCTCAAGTAAGGAGACCAAGACTGTACACAGTACGCCAGGTGTACCACAGAGTCTGAGAAGGGAAATTAAGTCTTTCTTTGTTACCCTCACAAGAAGGCTGGTGAAGAGCAGGTTTTTGGAAAAGGTGATGTTGAAGCTGGTATTGTAGGCATTTTCTCTCCTGTTCTCCAGCGTCACGGTCACTGACATCCTCTGGCGATTGTTCCTGACAATGTAAGGACTTTGTCTGAAATAGCAAAGATACAAGTCATTAAAAAATACAGCGACTGAAGGAAAATAACCTCACCGCCCGACACAGATCAACACACAAACAAGGAAAAACCCAGCATCGGTGGGGCGAGAAACAGATGCTCTCCACAGATGCTGCCAGACCCACTGAGATAGAGGCATAGAGGTTTACAGCATGGAAACAGGCCCTTCGGCCCAACTTGTCCATGCTGACCCTTTTATTAAGTAAGCTAGTCCCAACTGCCTGTGTTTGGCCCATATCCCTCTATACCCATCTTACCCATGTAACTGTCTAAATGCTTTTTAAAAGACAAAATTGTACCCGCCTCTACTACCGCCTCTGGCAGCTCGTTCCAGACACTCACCACCCTCTGTGTGAAAAAATTGCCCCTCTGGATCCTTTTGTATCTCTCCCCTCTCATCTTAAACCTACACCCTCTAGTTTTAGACTCCTCTACCTTTGGGAAAAGATGTTGACTATCTAGCTGATCTGTGCCCCTCATTATTTTATAGACCTCTGTAAAATCACCCCTAAGCCTCCTATGTCCCAGAGGAAAAAGTCCCAGTCTATCCAGCCTCTCATAACTCACTCTGCCTCTCTTTTACTTTCCTCTCATCCATCACTTTCTCATTTACCTCAGCTTTTGGAAGTCGAGCGTGGAGATGAGTTAGCAGAAACCCGGGCATGGGCGGGTTACAATCAACAGCAGTAATGAGTTGCGAGAGGGTGTTGGAGTGACATTCTGCTAAGGATAATTTCTGATCAGCAAGATCCCACAAACAACATTTGGGTGGCACGGTGGTTAGCCCTGCTGCCTCACAGTGCCAGGGACCCGGGTTCAACTCCGGCCTCGGGTCACTGCCTGTGTGGAGTTTGCATGTTCTCCCCGTGTCTGCGTGGGTTTCCTCCGGGTGCTCCGGTTTCCTCCCACAGTCCAAAGATGTGCCGGT
This sequence comes from Mustelus asterias, assembly GCF_964213995.1. Lineage (NCBI taxonomy): Eukaryota > Metazoa > Chordata > Chondrichthyes > Carcharhiniformes > Triakidae > Mustelus > Mustelus asterias. Next base: position 308,894 of record NW_027590396.1, on the reverse strand, counting down.
TAGGTGGATTGGCCATGCTAAAATTGACCCTAGTGTCAGGGGGATCAGCAGGGTAAATGTGTGGGGTTAAAGGGATAGGGACTGGGTGGGATTGTGGTCGGTACAGACCCGATGGGCCGAATGGCCTCCTTCTGTACTGCAGGGATTCTATGATTCAATTAGATTCCCCCCTCATTCCAGCACCAACATGCACGGTTAAAATCGACAGCAACGATAAATCTTATTTCCTTGCCTGGATCCAGAAATATCCAGGCGTGCCTGAAGTCGGAGATCCGTCAAACATTCATCGTCATCCCCACAGTCTTTGAAGAAGGGAATCTGGAAATGTGAAGGTGAACGGCAAAATGTCAGGCCCACTTCAGAACAACAGGTTAGCTCGCGGCTGTCAGGCGAGACGGCCCGAGGAGACACTTACCCAGCTTCTAACTGTAGTCAAGCAACCATCATCCAGGACTGGCCCCGATGGCTGTTCGGCCAGACTGAACTGCAGCAGGAAGCCAATGGCCCGAATGTAGTCGGCCGTATCCTGTGTCAGGGGAATAAGGTGGTGTGAGACACATGGCCATGAGTGAAATGCCTGGAGAGTGTACACATCAGGCAGGTTAAAGTCCAACAGGTTTATTTGGCAGCGCTCCGAAAGCCCGTGCTACCAACTAAACCTGTTGGACTTTAACCTGGTGTTGTGAGACTACTTACTGTGCCTACCCCAGTCCAACGCCGGCATCTCCACATCACATCAGGCAGGGTAAATGTCTGTATCTCACAGCAGTTTAATACATGCAGACACCATAGAAATCATAGAATGCCTGCAGTGCAGAAGGAGGCCATTCAGCCCATTGAGCCTGCACCGACCACAATCCCACCCAGGACCCATCCCTGTAACCCCACATATTTGCTCTGATAATCCCGCTAACCTACACATCCCGGGACACTAAGGGGAAAGTTAGCATTGTCAATCCACCTAACCAGCGCGTCTTTCGGGCTGTGGGCGGAAACCGGAGCACCCGGAGGAAACCCACGCAGACACGGGGAGAATGTGCAAACTCCACACAGACAGTGACCCGAGCTGGGAATCGAACCCGGGCCCCTGGCACTGTGAGGCAGCATTGCTAGCTACTGTGCCACCTTAGTATATCTGCACTAAGGAAGGATCTGCTGGCCTTGGAGAGAGTCCCAAAAAGGTTCAGGAGAATGATCCCGGGAATGAAAAGCTTGACGTATGAGAAGCGGTTGAGAACTCTGGGTCTGTGCTCATGGAGTTTAGAAGGATGTGAGGGGGGAGGGGGGGGGGGGGGGGCAGGGGAGTCTCATTGACATTTACAGAATATTGGAAGGCCTGGATAAAGTGGATGTGGAGAGACTAGAACTCGAGGGCACAGCCTCAGAGTAAAGGGATGACCCTTTAGAACCGAGATGAGGAGGAATTTCTTCAGCCAGAGGGTGGTGAATCTGTGGAATTCATTGCCACAGAGGAGGCTGTGGAGGCCGGGTCATTGAGTGTGTTTAAGACAGAGATAGAGAGGTTCTTGATCAATAAGGGGATCAAAGTTTACGGGGAAAAGGCGGGAGGACGGGGATGAGAAACACATCAGCCATGATTGAATAGCAGAGCAGAGTCAATGGGCCGAATGGCCTCATTCTGCTCCGAAATCTTATAGTCCTGTGGCAAACCCATCACAGAAACTTTGTGAATGCTCCTCAGGGCGGAGTGGATGTCAGTGCCAGGAATGGACGACTTCCTACATCAGGCAACCAGCAGCAACAAGCAAACACCGATCAGGAGTGAAGTCTTTCAGACATTTCGAGGATAGGCTGAAGAGGAGTTTCATCTCGTGATGGTGTTAACAGCACATATCCTGTACGTACAGGAGACGCACAGACACGAGCTATCACACGCAGTGTATAAAGGATAACAGGCCTTTCCCCAGCAACATTTCCAAGCTAAGGTCACTGAGTTGCAATGCCGTTTCATAGAAACATAGAAGATAGGAGCAGGAGGAGGCCATTCGGCCCTTCGAGCCTGCTCCGCCATTCATTACGATCATGGCTGATCATCCAACTCAATAGCCTAGTCCTGCTTTCTCCCCATAACCTTTGGAAGAGTCAATTACTAGGGGGCACAGGTTTAAGGTGCGAGGGGCAAGGTTTAAAGGAGATGTACGAGGCAAGTTTTTTTACACAGAGGGTGGAGGGTGCCTGGAACTTGGTGCCGGGGGAGGTAGTGGAAGCGGAAACGGTAGTGACTTTTAAGGGGCGTCTTGACAAATACATGAATAGAATGGGAATAGAGGGATATGGTCCCTGGAAGGGGAGGGGGTTTTAGTTCAGTCAGGCAGCATGGTCGGTGCAGGCTTGGAGGGCCGAAGGACCTGTTCCTGTGCTGTAATTTTCTTTGTTCTTTGATCCCATTCACCCCAAGTGCTATATCCAGCCACCTCTTGAATACATTCAATGTTTTGACATCAGCTACTTCCTGTGGGAATGAATTCCACAGGCTCACCACTCTCTGGGTGAAGAAATGTCTCCTCACCTCCGTCCTAAATGGTCTGCCCAGAAAAAATAGGGTTGTTGTAGTGGGGGACTTTAATTTCCCTGGCACAGACTGGAAAGTGCTGAGAGCTGGGGGTCCGGACGGGGAGGAATTTGTAAAATGCGTACTGGAAGGTTCTTTGGAACAGTATGTAGATAGCCCGACTAGAGAGGGGGCTATACTGGACCTAGTTCTGGGAAATGAGCCCGGTCAGGTCGTCAAAGTTTCGGTAGGGGAACATGTGGCAAATAGTGACCACAACTCTGTTAACTTTAGGATAGTAATGGACAAGGATGAGTGCTGTCCTACGGGCAGGGTGCTAAATTGGGGGAAGGCTGACTATAGCCGGATTAGGCAGGAATTGGTGGATGTTGATTGGGAGAGGATGTTCGAGGGTAAGTCCGCGTCTGGCATGTGGGAGTCTTTTAAGGAGCTATTGATAAGGCTGCAGGATAGGCATGTGCCTGTAAAAAGGAAAGATAGGAAAGGTAGGATTCGAGAGCCGTGGATAACCAGGGAAATTGAGGATCTGATTAAAATGAAAAGGGAGGCGTACGTTAAGTCCAGGCAACTGAAAACAGATGGAGCTCTGGAGGAATACAGAGAGAGTAGGAAAGAACTCAAACGGGGAGTTAGAAGGGCAAAAAGAGGTCACGAGATGTTCTTGGCAGGCAGGATTAAGGAGAATCCTAAGGCATTCTATTCATACGTTAGGAACAAAAGAGTTGTCAGGGAGAAAATCGGACCTCTCAGGGACAAAGGAGGGGAATTATGCTTAGAACCCAAGGGAATAGGGGAGATCCTAAATGAATACTTTGCATCGGTATTCACAAAGGAGAGGGGCGTGTTAACCGGGAGTGTCTCGGAGGGAGGTGTTGACCCGTTAGAGAAAATCTCCATTACAAGAGAGGAAGTGTTAGGTTTTTTAGGGAACATTAAAACTGACAAAGCCCCAGGGCCTGATGGCATCTATCCTCGACTGCTCAGGGAGACGAGAGATGAAATTGCTGGGCCTCTGACGGAAATCTTTGTCGCTTCTTTGGACACGGGTGAGGTCCCTGAGGATTGGAGGATAGCGAATGTGGTCCCATTGTTTAAGAAGGGTAGCAGGGATAACCCAGGAAATTATAGGTCGGTGAGCTTGACGTCCGTGGTAGGGAAGTTGTTGGAGAGGATTCTTAGAGACAGGATGTATGTGCATTTAGAACGGAACAATCTCATTAGTGACAGACAGCATGGTTTTGTAAGAGGGAGGTCGTGCCTTACAAATTTGGTGGAGTTTTTTGAGGAAGTGACAAAAACGGTTGATGAAGGAAGGGCCGTGGATGTCGTCTATATGGATTTCAGTAAGGCATTTGACAAAGTCCCACATGGCAGGTTGGTTAAGAAGGTTAAGGCTCATGGGATACAAGGAGAAGTGGCTAGATGGGTGGAGAACTGGCTTGGCCATAGGAGACAGAGGGTAGTGGTCGAAGGGTCTTTTTCCGGCTGGAGGTCTGTGACCAGTGGTGTTCCGCAGGGCTCTGTACTGGGACCTCTGCTATTTGTGATATATATAAGTGATTTGGAAGAAGGTGTAACTGGTGTAATCAGCAAGTTTGCGGATGACACGAAGATGGCTGGACTTGCGGATAGCGAAGAGCATTGTCGGGCAATACAGCAGGATATAAATAGGCTGGAAAATTGGGCAGAGAGGTGGCAGATGGAGTTTAATCCGGATAAATGCGAAGTGATGCATTTTGGAAGAAATAATGTAGGGAGGAGTTATACAATAAATGGCAGAGTCATCAGGAGTATAGAAACACAGAGGGACCTAGGTGTGCAAGTCCACAAATCCTTGAAGGTGGCAACACAGGTGGAGAAGGTGGTGAAGAAGGCATATGGTATGCTTGCCTTTATAGGACGGGGTATAGAGTATAAAAGCTGGAGTCTGATGATGCAGCTGTATAGAACGCTGGTTAGGCCACATTTGGAGTACTGCGTCCAGTTCTGGTCGCCGCACTACCAGAAGGACGTGGAGGCGTTAGAGAGAGTGCAGAGAAGGTTTACCAGGATGTTGCCTGGTATGGAGGGTCTTAGCTATGAGGAGAGATTGGGTAGACTGGGGTTGTTCTCCTTGGAAAGACGGAGAATGAGGGGAGATCTAATAGAGGTGTACAAGATTATGAAGGGTATAGATAGGGTGAACAGTGGGAAGCTTTTTCCCAGGTCGGAGGTGACGATCACGAGGGGTCACGGGCTCAAGCTGAGAGGGGCGAAGTATAACTCAGATATCAGAGGGACGTTTTTTACACAGAGGGTGGTGGGGGCCTGGAATGCGCTGCCAAGTAGGGTGGTGGAGGCAGGCACGCTGACATCGTTTAAGACTTACCTGGATAGTCACATGAGCAGCCTGGGAATGGAGGGATACAAACGATTGGTCTAGTTGGACCAAGGAGCGGCACAGGCTTGGAGGGCCGAAGGGCCTGTTTCCTGTGCTGTACTGTTCTTTGTTCTTGTTCTTTGAATCCTCAGACTGTGACCCCTGGTTCTGGGCTCCCCCCACCATCGGGAACATCCTCCCTGCATCTACTCTTTTCACAGTAACTTCATTGCAGTGTTAATTTAAGCCTGCCTGTGACTAATAAATAAATAAACCTCTGGTTCGTGTAGATTCTCAGTACTCACCATGACGTGGAACTGCAGCTTGTGACATTTCAGCCCATCACTCAGGATACGGATAACTTTGTGCATCTGCCTCTGGTCATCTTCATCAAACAGGGCCCTGGGGGCAAATTTCTTTTCATCCAACAAAACGTCATAATATAGATCTACAACACACAGACAGACAGTCAGAACATCAAGCAGCAGTGAAGCAACATGACATAGGAACATAAGAACTAGGAGCAGGAGGAGGCCATTCGGCCCCTCGAGCCTGCTCCGCCATTCAATAAGATCATGGCTGATCTTTTCGTGGACTCAGCTCCACTTACCCGCCCTCTCACCTTAATTCCTTTACTGTTCAAAAATCTATCTATCCTTGCCTTAAAAACATTCAATGAGGTCGCCTCAACTGCTTCACTGGGCAGGGAATTCCACAGATTCACAACCCTTTGTGTGAAGAAGTCCCTCCTCAACTCAGTCCTAAATCTGCTCCCCCTTATTTTGAGGCCATGCCCCCTAGTTCTAGTTCCTGAACCATAACAGGCTTGATGCACCGAATGGCCTCCTTCTGCACTGTAGGGATTCTAATATTCAATGATATATCCTGCTTATCACTTAACATTTCCCTACTGCCCACTGCCAGTTTCCCCCACTCTGAATGGGCCATTCTATATTTGAAAGGCCCACAAAGCAAGCTGCCAGAAAGGTCATCCCCCTGAAACATTAACTTTATTCCTCTCTCCACAGATGCTGCCTGACCTGCTGAGTATTTTCAGCATTTCCTGTTCTTGTTTCAGATTCCCAGCATCCACAGGATCCTGTTTTTCCGGTTACCTTGTTGAGTGCTTGAGGAGAGACCGCCCTGTGGAAAGGACACTTACCCAGAGTGCTGTTGCTTAGTCCGGGTGATTTGGCCCTCGCTGTGAAACAGACCGTGGCAGTGACACATGTGGCATCCTTGCCATTCCTTTGACAGTTTCGCTGCAGCATATTGATGGAGGCTGGGCTGAACTCAACTGAGACATTCACTTGGACCACACGGAGTATCCTACAGACAGACAGGCAACATGTTAAAGAGGGGGCCGGGGGGCCGACGAGAGAAAGTCAAAGAGAAAATGCGCATTGGCGAGAGAGGGAGGAAGATTGCGGCGGAGAGAGTGGGAATGGGGAGGGAAGAGAGGGAGTGGATGGCAGAGAGAGATGAACAGGAAAGAGAGTAAAGGCTAAATTGAGCTGTGCTACACAAGAGTAAACACACAAGAGACAGAATCAATTGAAAAGAAAGAGAGAGACGTGCAAGGCTGTGCGGTGGAAAAGAGGACAGAGGGTCATCATTAGTTGGGTGTAAATTGAGAGAGGCGGACACTCAGCGAGACCTTGGAGTCCTCGTGCATCAGTCGCTGAGAGTAAGCGTGCAGGTACAGCAGGCAGTAAAGAAGGTGAATGGTATGTTGGCCTTCATAGAGAGAGGATTTGAGTTTAGGGATAGAGATGTTTAGCTGCAATTGTACAGGGCGTTGATGAGGCCACACCTGGAGTATAGTGTGTAGTTTTGGTGTCCTTACCTGAGGAAGGATGTCCTTGCTATAGAGGGAGTACAGCGAAGGTTTACCAGGCTGATTCCTGGGATGGCAGGTCTGTCATATGAGGAGAGACTAAGTCGGTTAGGATTATATTCACTAGAGTTTAGAAGAGTGAGAGGGGATCTCATAGAAACTTATAAAATTCTGACAGGGTAGATTCAGAAAGAATGTTCCCGATGGTGGGGGAGTCCAGAACCAGGGGTCATAGTTTGAGGATAAGGGGTAAACCTTTTAGAACTGAGGTGAGGAATTTCTTCACCCAGAGGGTGGTGAATGTGTGGAATTCACTCCCACAGAAAGTAGTTGAGGCCAAAACGTTGTGTGATTTCAAGAAGAAATTAGATATCGCTCTTGGGGCTAAAGGGATCGAGGGGTATGGGAGGAAGGGGGGGGGGGATCAGGATATTGAATTTGATGATCAGCCATGATCATAATGATTGGCAGAGCAGGCTCGAAGGGCTGAGTGGCCTCCTCCTGCTTCTATATTTCTGTGTGTTGCGCAGACGAGAAGTGTACTGGAGGCGGAGAGAGTCGGGAATTGCGACACCTTTATTCCCTTTTTGTGATACGTGCAGTTCGCTCCCCTGACCCAGAAATGCTCTCCCTGGTTAATATTCTAACGTACCCTGATTGAGTCTTGCAAATAATTAATGAGGGCTCCCACTGCACTTGGAGCCAGACATGTTCCACTGAAGCCCCCTGAGGATGCAGAGGTAGTGGCCCAGTTACCCAACGCTACAGAGAAGCAGTTCACGGTGATTGCACAGTAACGCAAAAGCAATCCAAGCAACGCCGTTAGTATAAGCACTGAACATTGACAGCACCGGTCACCAGCTGCTGTTCCCCCTGAGACAGAGCAGATTCAAGCTCATGTCATGCTAATTCAGATGGTAACGGGCAGAGGTTAGGAACAGTTTTGTCAATGGAGTGGACTTGTGTGTGTCTGGTAGAATCGACGCTGCGCTGGCCGTGACTCTGAGCTCCTGACCTATATTTTGCAAACCAAGTTTAACTCAGAAATGAGGACGGGGAGAAGTTAAGCGCATCCTTGCAACTCAGGACAATCACAAAACTTTTAGAACTGAGGTGAGGAGAAATTTCTCCACCCAGAGGGTGGTGAATGTATGGAATTCACTCCCACAGAAAGTAGTTGAGGCCAAAACGTTGTTTGATTTCAAAAATAAATTAGATATAACCCTTTGGGTTAAAGGGATTGAGGGATATGGAGGGGAAGGGGGGGAATCAGGATATTGAATTCGATGATCAGCCGTGATCAAAATGAATGGCTCGAAGGGCCGAATGGCCTCCTCCTGCTTCTAGTTTCTAAGATTCTATCCTAAGATCATAAAATCTTACAGTTCAAAAGGAAGCTATTCAGCCCATCGAGTCTGCACCGACCACAATCCCACCCAGTCCCTATCCCCATAACCCCTCATACTAAGTGGCAATTTAGCACGGCCAATCCACCTAACCCGCACATCTTTGGAGTGTGGGAGGAAACCGGAGCACCCGGAGGAAACCCACGCAGACACGGGGAGAATGTGCAGACTCCACACAGACAGTGACCTGAGGCCAGAATTGAACCTGGGACCCTGGCGCTGTGAGGCAGCAGTGCTAACCACTGTGCCACCGTGCCACCCTCTGTGCAGGTTAGGTGGATTGGTCATGGTAAATTGCCCCAGTAAGTGTCCCAAGCTATCTTGGGTAGATGGATTAGCCATGGGAAATGCTTGGGTAGATGGATTAGCCATGGGTTACAAGGATAGGGCGGGGAGGGGGAGAGGGCCTGGGTGAGATACTCTGTCAGAGAGTCGGTGCAGACTCGATGGGCCGAATGGTCTCTTCTGCACTGTAGAATCCCGTCAGAATTGTGCTCAGTTCTCTGGAGTAGAACGTGAACTCAGGATCTCTGACTTGGAGGGGAACCTGTTGGAACCAAGGCTGATGACTGTCCCTGAACAGTGTGAAGCAGCAGGAACCCCAGACTGATCATTCACCCCCCCTCCCCGCCCCCTAACCCAGAGATATCAAATCCCACCTGAATGGATTCCGCTGGAGCAGTGCAGGGCAGGGATTGAAGTGGGGTCTAAGCACTGATCAGTACCATCCCCAGCAGGGTGTTAATGGGGAAATCCCATTTTAAATAAACCCCAAAACACAGACTCGGGACATCAAATTCAGAAGCTCAGCCTGGCGCCATATCTGTAACTGACCCAAAGACCACAGCCTTGCCGAAAGCTCCAACTGCCACATCCATCAGTCCATCCCCATCCACGTCCATCTGGCCATCTGCGCTGCGTCCAAAATACCGAAGCCCGGGGTCCACAGCCGAGGCGGCGATTCTCTGGGAGAACAGGAGGATACATAATCACTGTGTGGGACACATGCCACTCCCCAGGTTCCCCTTCTGTTAACAGAACGTTCAGACGTTCCCCCTTGTGGGACACTCTGGAACAAGAGGCCACAGAATCCCTACAGTGCAGAAGGAGGCCATTTGGCCCATCGAGTCTGCACCGACCACAATCCCATCTAGGGCCTATCCCCATAACCCCATTAGATAGAGAGTGAGAGGAGGTAGGGTCGAAACTGAAGATGTGGAGAGACCACTTCTCTCAGAGGGTTGTGAATGGGGCGGCACGGTGGCACAGTGGTTAGCACTGCTGCCTCTCAGCACCAGGGACCCGGGTTCGACTCCCGGCTCGGGTCACTGTCTGTGCGGAGTCTGCACGTTCTCCCCGTATCTGCGTGGGTTTCCTCCGGGTGCTCCGGTTTCCTCCCACAGTCCGAAAGACGTGCTGGTTAGGGTGCATCGGCCGTGCTAAATTCTCTCTCAGTGTTACCCGAACAGGCACTGGAGTGTGGCGACTAGGGGATTTTCACAGTAACTTCATTGCAGTGTTAATGTAAGCCTACTTTGACACTAATAAATAAGCTTTAAGATGCCTCTTAAACGTTGCTATTGTATCTGCTTCTGCCCCCTCCTCTGGCAGCGCATTCCAGACACTTACCACCCTCTGGCTAAAAAACTTGCCTCTCACATCTCCTTTAAACTTTCCCCCTTTTACCTTAAGCCTATGACCCCCCCATAATTGACATTTCTACCCTGGGAAAAAGACTCTGATTATCCATTCTATCTGTGCCTCTCGTAATTCTGTAAACTGAGGTCGCTCCTCAGCCTCCGATGTTCAAGTGAAAACAAACCAAGCCTGTCCAATCTCTCCTTAGTGGCCAACTGTTCCTATTTTCAATGTTTCTCATGTCAAGTATCATAGAAGCCCTACTGTGCAGAAGGAGGCCATTCAGCCCAGAGGTTAGCGCTGCTGCCTCACAGCGCCAGGGACCCGGTTCAATTCCAGCCTCGGATCACTGTCTGTGTGGAGTTTGCACATTCTCTCCCCGTGTCTACGTGGGTTTCCTCCGGGTGCTCCGGTTTCCTCCAACATTCCAAAGATGTGCAGGTTAGGTGGATTGGCCGTGCTAAATTGCCCCTGAGTGTCAGGGGGATTAGGACTGTAAAGATGAGGGGTTACGGGGATAGGGCCTGGGTGGGATTGTCGTTGGTGCAGACTCGATGGGCCGAATGGCCTCCTTCTGCACTGTAGGGATTCTATGATTCCATCGAGTCTGCACCAACAACAGTCCCACCCAGGCCCTCTCCACGCAACCCCACACATTTACCCCGCTAATCCCTCTAATCTATGCATCCTGGGACACTAAGGGAGAATTTAGCATGGCCGATACACTTAACCCACACATCTTTGGACTGTGGGAGGAAACCGGAGCACCCGGAGGAAACCCACGCAGACACGGGGAGAACATGCAAACTCCACACAGACAGTGACCCAAGCCGGGAATCGAACCGGGTCCCTGGAGCTGTGAGGCAGCAGTGCTAACCACCGTGCCACCTTGCTGCCCTAACCACTGTGCCACCGTGCTGCCCTAACCACCGTGCCACCGTGCTGCCCTAACCACCGTGCTGCCCTAACCACTGTGCCACCGTGCTGCCCTAACCACCGTGCTGCCCTAACCACTGTGCCACCGTGCTGCCCTAACCACTGTGCTACCGTGCTGCCCTAACCACTGTGCCACCGTGCTGCCCTAACCACTGTGCCACCGTGCTGCACTAATCACCGTGCTGCCCTAACCACTGTGCCACCGTGCTGCCCTAACCACTGTGCTGCCCTAACCACCGTGCTGCCCTAACCACTGTGCCACCGTGCTGCCCTAACCACTGTGCTGCCCTAACCACTGTGCCACCGTGCTGCCCTAACCACCGTGCTGCCCTAACCACCGTGCTGCCCTAACCACCGTGCTGCCCTAACCACCGTGCTGCCCAAACCACTGTGCTGCCCTAACCACTGTGCCACCGTGCTGCCCTAACCACTGTGCTGCCCTAACCACTGTGCCACCGTGCTGCCCTAACCACCGTGCTGCCCTAACCACCGTGCTGCCCTAACCACCGTGCTGCCCTAACCACCGTGCTGCCCTAACCACCGTGCTGCCCTAACCACCGTGCTGCCCTAACCACCGTGCTGCCCTAACCACCGTGCTGCCCTAACCACCGTGCTGCCCTAACCACTGTGCCACCGTGCTGCCCTAACCACCGTGCTGCCCTAACCACCGTGCTGCCCTAACCACCGTGCTGCCCTAACCACCGTGCTGCCCTAACCACTGTGCTGCCCTAACCACTGTGCCACCGTGCTGCCCTAACCACCGTGCTGCCCTAACCACTGTGCCACCGTGCTGCCCTAACCACCGTGCTGCCCTAACCACTGTGCCACCGTGCTGCCCTAACCACTGTGCCACCGTGCCGCCCTAACCACTGTGCCACCGTGCCGCCCTAACCACTGTGCCACCGTGCTGCCCTAACCACTGTGCCACCGTGCTGCGCTAACCACCGTGCCACCGTGCTGCCCTAACCACTGCGCCACCGTGCTGCCCTAACCACTGTGCCACCGTGCTGCCCTAACCACTGTGCCACCGTGCTGCCCTAACCACTGTGCCACCGTGCTGCCCTAACCACCGTGCTGCCCTAACCACTGTGCCACCGTGCTGCCCCTAACCACTGTGTTGCCCTAACCACTGTGCTGCCCTAACCACCGTGCTGCCCTAACCACCGTGCTGCCCTAACCACTGTGCTGCCCTAACCACTGTGCTGCCCTAACCACCGTGCTGCCCTAACCACTGTGCTGCCCTAACCACCGTGCTGCCCTAACCACCGTGCTGCCCTAACCACTGTGCTGCCCTAACCACCGTGCTGCCCTAACCACTGTGCTGCCCTAACCACTGTGTTGCCCTAACCACTGTGCTGCCCTAACCACCGTGCTGCCCTAACCACCGTGCTGCCCTAACCACCGTGCTGCCCTAACCACCGTGCTGCCCTAACCACCGTGCTGCCCTAACCACCGTGCTGCCCTAACCACTGTGCTGCCCTAACCACTGTGCCACCGTGCTGCCCTAACCACTGTGCTGCCCTAACCACCGTGCTGCCCTAACCACCGTGCTGCCCTAACCACCGTGCTGCCCTAACCACCGTGCTGCCCTAACCACCGTGCTGCCCTAACCACCGTGCTGCCCTAACCACCGTGCTGCCCTAACCACTGTGCCACCGTGCTGCCCTAACCACCGTGCTGCCCTGACCACCGTGCTGCCCTAACCACTGTGCTGCCCTAACCACTGTGCCACCGTGCTGCCCTAACCACCGTGCTGCCCTAACCACCGTGCTGCCCTAACCACTGTGCCACCGTGCTGCCCTAACCACCGTGCTGCCCTAACCACTGTGCCACCGTGCTGCCCTAACCACTGTGCTGCCCTAACCACTGTGCCACCGTGCTGCCCTAACCACCGTGCTGCCCTAACCACCGTGCTGCCCTAACCACCGTGCTGCCCTAACCACCGTGCTGCCCTAACCACTGTGCCACCGTGCTGCCCTAACCACTGTGCCACCGTGCTGCCCTAACCACTGTGCCACCGTGCTGCCCTAACCACTGCGCCACCGTGCTGCCCTAACCACTGCGCCACCGTGCTGCCCTAACCACTGTGCTGCCCTAACCACCGTGCTGCCCTAACCACCGTGCTGCCCGAACCACCGTGCTGCCCGAACCACCGTGCTGCCCGAACCACCGTGCTGCCCGAACCACCGTGCTGCCCTAACCACCGTGCTGCCCTAACCACCGTGCTGCCCTAACCACCGTGCTGCCCTAACCACTGTGCCACCGTGCTGCCCTAACCACTGTGCTGCCCTAACCACTGTGCTGCCCTAACCACCGTGCTGCCCTAACCACCGTGCTGCCCTAACCACCGTGCTGCCCTAACCACCGTGCTGCCCTAACCACCGTGCTGCCCTAACCACCGTGCTGCCCTAACCACCGTGCTGCCCTAACCACCGTGCTGCCCTAACCACCGTGCTGCCCTAACCACCGTGCTGCCCTAACCACCGTGCTGCCCTAACCACCGTGCTGCCCTAACCACCGTGCTGCCGTGCTGCCCTAACCACTGTGCTGCCCTAACCACCGTGCTGCCCTAACCACTGTGCCACCGTGCTGCCCTAACCACTGTGCTGCCCTAACCACCGTGCTGCCCTAACCACTGTGCTGCCCTAACCACCGTGCTGCCCTAACCACCGTGCTGCCCTAACCACCGTGCTGCCCTAACCACCGTGCTGCCCTAACCACTGTGCTGCCCTAACCACTGTGCCACCGTGCTGCCCTAACCACCGTGCTGCCCTAACCACTGTGCTGCCCTAACCACTGTGCTGCCCTAACCACCGTGCTGCCCTAACCACTGTGCCACTGTGCTGCCCTAACCACCGTGCTGCCCTAACCACCGTGCTGCCCTAACCACTGTGCTGCCCTAACCACTGTGCTGCCCTAACCACCGTGCTGCCCTAACCACTGTGCCACTGTGCTGCCCTAACCACCGTGCTGCCCTAACCACTGTGCTGCCCTAACCACCGTGCTGCCCTAACCACCGTGCTGCCCTAACCACCGTGCTGCCCTAACCACTGTGCTGCCCTAACCACTGTGCCACCCTAACCACTGTGCTGCCCTAACCACTGTGCTGCCCTAACCACCGTGCTGCCCTAACCACCGTGCTGCCCTAACCACTGTGCTGCCCTAACCACTGTGCCACCGTGCTGCCCTAACCACTGTGCCACCGTGCTGCCCTAACCACTGTGCTGCCCTAACCACTGTGCCACCGTGCTGCCCTAACCACCGTGCCACCGTGCTGCCCTAACCACCGTGCCACCGTGCTGCCCTAACCACTGTGCCACCGTGCTGCCCTAACCACCGTGCTGCCCTAACCACCGTGCTGCCCTAACCACCGTGCTGCCCTAACCACTGTGCCACCGTGCTGCCCTAACCACTGTGCCACCGTGCTGCCCTAACCACTGTGCCACCGTGCTGCCCTAACCACCGTGCTGCCCTAACCACCGTGCTGCCCTAACCACCGTGCTGCCCTAACCACCGTGCTGCCCTAACCACCGTGCCACCGTGCTGCCCTAACCACTGTGCCACCGTGCTGCCCTAACCACTGTGCCACCGTGCTGCCCTAACCACTGTGCCACCGTGCTGCCCTAACCACTGTGCCACCGTGCTGCCCTAACCACTGTGCCACCGTGCTGCCCTAACCACTGTGCTACCGTGCTGCCCTAACCACTGTGCCACCGTGCCGCCCTAACCACTGTGCCACCGTGCTGCCCTAACCACCGTGCCGCCCTAACCACTGTGCCACCGTGCCGCCCTAACCACTGTGCCACCGTGCTGCCCTAACCACTGTGCTACCGTGCTGCCCTAACCACTGTGCTACCGTGCTGCCCTAACCACTGTGCTACCGTGCTGCCCTAACCACTGTGCCACCGTGCTGCCCTAACCACCGTGCTGCCCTAACTACCGTGCTGTCCTAACCACCGTGCTGCCCTAACCACCGTGCTGCCCTAACCACTGTGCTACCGTGCTGCCCTAACCACTGTGCCACCGTGCTGCCCTAACCACTGTGCTGCCCTAACTACCGTGCTGTCCTAACCACTGTGCCACCGTGCTGCCCTAACCACCATGCTGCCCTAACCACTGTGCTGCCCTAACCACTGTGCCACCGTGCTGCCCTAACCACCGTGCTGCCCTAACCACTGTGCTGCCCTAACCACCGTGCCACCGTGCTACCCTAACCACCGTGCTGCCCTAACCACTGTGCCACCGTGCTGCCCTAACCACTGTGCCACCGTGCTGCCCTAACCACTGTGCCACCGTGCTGCCCTAACCACTGTGCCACCGTGCTGCCCTAACCACTGTGCCACCGTGCTGCCCTAACCACCGTGCTGCCCTAACCACTGTGCCACCGTGCTGCCCTAACCACTGTGCCACCGTGCTGCCCTAACCACCGTGCTGCCCTAACCACCGTGCCACCGTGCTGCCCTAACCACCGTGCTGCCCTAACCACTGTGCCACCGTGCTGCCCTAACCACCGTGCCACCGTGCTGCCCTAACCACCGTGCTGCCCTAACCACTGTGCCACCGTGCTGCCCTAACCACCGTGCCACCGTGCTGCCCTAACCACCGTGCTGCCCTAACCACCGTGCTGCCCTAACCACCGTGCTGCCCTAACCACCGTGCTGCCCTAACCACTGTGCTGCCCGAACCACTGTGCTGCCCTAACCACTGTGCCACCGTGCTGCCCTAACCACCGTGCTGCCCTAACCACCGTGCTACCGTGCTGCCCTAACCACCGTGCCACCGTGCTGCCCTAACCACTGTGCCACCGTGCTGCCCTAACCACTGTGCCACCGTGCTGCCCTAACCACTGTGCCACCGTGCTGCCCTAACCACTGTGCCACCGTGCTGCCCTAACCACTGTGCCACCGTGCTGCCCTAACCACCGTGCTGCCCTAACCACCGTGCTGCCCTAACCACCGTGCTGCCCTAACCACTGTGCTGCCCTAACCACTGTGCTGCCCTAACCACCGTGCTGCCCTAACCACTGTGCTGCCCTAACCACTGTGCTGCCCTAACCACCGTGCTGCCCTAACCACCGTGCTGCCCTAACCACTGTGCCACCGTGCTGCCCTAACCACTGTGCCACCGTGCTGCCCTAACCACTGTGCCACCGTGCTGCCCTAACCACCGTGCTGCCCTAACCACCGTGCCACCGTGCTGCCCTAACCACTGTGCTGCCCTAACCACCGTGCTGCCCTAACCACCGTGCTGCCCTAACCACCGTGCTGCCCTAACCACCGTGCTGCCCTAACCACTGTGCCACCGCGCTGCCCTAACCACTGTGCCACCGTGCTGCCCTAACCACTGTGCTACCGTGCTGCCCTAACCACTGTGCCACCGTGCTGCCCTAACCACTGTGCCACCGTGCTGCCCTAACCACCGTGCCACCGTGCTGCCCTAACCACCGTGCTGCCCTAACCACTGTGCCACCGCGCTGCCCTAACCACTGTGCCACCGTGCTGCCCTAACCACTGTGCTACCGTGCTGCCCTAACCACTGTGCCACCGTGCTGCCCTAACCACTGTGCCACCGTGCTGCCCTAACCACTGTGCTACCGTGCTGCCCTAACCACCGCGCTGCCCTAACCACCGTGCCACCGTGCTGCCCTAACCACTGTGCCACCGTGCTGCCCTAACCACCGTGCTGCCCTAACCACCGTGCCACCGTGCTGCCCTAACCACCGTGCTGCCCTAACCACCGTGCCACCGTGCTGCCCTAACCACTGTGCCACCGTGCTGCCCTAACCACCGTGCTGCCCTAACCACTGTGCCACCGTGCTGCCCTAACCACCGTGCTGCCCTAACCACTGTGCTGCCCTAACCACTGTGCCACCGTGCTGCCCTAACCACCGTGCTGCCCTAACCACCGTGCTGCCCTAACCACCGTGCCACCGTGCTGCCCTAACCACCGTGCTGCCCTAACCACTGTGCCACCGTGCTGCCCTAACCACTGTGCCACCGTGCTGCCCTAACCACTGTGCTGCCCTAACCACTGTGCCACCGCGCTGCCCTAACCACTGTGCCACCGTGCTGCCCTACCCACCGTGCTGCCCTAACCACTGTGCCACCGTGCTGCCCTAACCACTGTGCCACCGTGCTGCCCTAACCACTGTGCTGCCCTAACCACCGTGCTGCCCTAACCACTGTGCCACCGCGCTGCCCTAACCACTGTGCCACCGTGCTGCCCTAACCACTGTGCCACCGTGCCGCCCTAACCACCGTGCTGCCCTAACCACTGTGCCACCGCGCTGCCCTAACCACTGTGCCACCGTGCTGCCCTAACCACTGTGCCACCGTGCCGCCCTAACTACCGTGCTGCCCTAACCACCGTGCTGCCCTAACCACCGTGCCACCGTGCTGCCCTAACCACCGTGCTGCCCTAACCACTGTGCCACCGTGCTGCCCTAACCACCGTGCCGCCCTAACCACTGTGCCACCGTGCTGCCCTAACCACCGTGCTGCCCTAACCACCGTGCTGCCCTAACCACTGTGCCACCGTGCTGCCCTAACCACCGTGCTGCCCTAACCACCGTGCTGCCCTAACCACCGTGCTGCCCTAACCACCGTGCTGCCCTAACCACCGTGCCACCGTGCTGCCCTAACCACCGTGCTGCCGTGCTGCCCTAACCACTGTGCCACCGTGCTGCCCTAACCACTGTGCCACCGTGCTGCCCTAACCACTGTGCCACCGTGCTGCCCTAACCACTGTGCCACCGTGCTGCCCTAACCACTGTGCCACCGTGCCGCCCTAACCACCGTGCTGCCCTAACCACTGTGCCACCGCGCTGCCCTAACCACTGTGCCACCGCGCTGCCCTAACCACTGTGCCACCGTGCTGCCCTAACCACTGTGCCACCGTGCCGCCCTAACCACCGTGCTGCCCTAACCACCGTGCCACCGTGCTGCCCTAACCACCGTGCTGCCCTAACCACTGTGCCACCGTGCTGCCCTAACCACCGTGCCGCCCTAACCACTGTGCCACCGTGCTGCCCTAACCACCGTGCTGCCCTAACCACCGTGCTGCCCTAACCACTGTGCCACCGTGCTGCCCTAACCACCGTGCTGCCCTAACCACCGTGCTGCCCTAACCACCGTGCTGCCCTAACCACCGTGCTGCCCTAACCACCGTGCTGCCCTAACCACCGTGCTGCCCTAACCACCGTGCCACCGTGCTGCCCTAACCACCGTGCTGCCGTGCTGCCCTAACCACTGTGCCACCGTGCTGCCCTAACCACTGTGCCACCGTGCTGCCCTAACCACTGTGCCACCGTGCTGCCCTAACCACTGTGCTACCGTGCTGCCCTAACCACCGTGCTGCCCTAACCACCGTGCTGCCCTAACCACTGTGCTACCGTGCTGCCCTAACCACCGTGCTGCCCTAACCACTGTGCTACCGTGCTGCCCTAACCACTGTGCTACCGTGCTGCCCTAACCACCGTGCTGCCCTAACCACTGTGCCACCGTGCTGCCCTAACCACTGTGCCACCGTGCTGCCCTAACCACTGTGCCACCGTGCTGCCCTAACCACTGTGCCACCGTGCTGCCCTAACCACTGTGCCACCGTGCTGCCCTAACCACTGTGCCACCGTGCTGCCCTAACCACTGTGCCACCGTGCTGCCCTAACCACCGTGCTGCCCTAACCACTGTGCTACCGTGCTGCCCTAACCACCGTGCTGCCCTAACCACTGTGCCACCGTGCTGCCCTAACCACTGTGCCACCGTGCTGCCCTAACCACTGTGCCACCGTGCTGCCCTAACCACTGTGCTGCCCTAACCACCGTGCTGCCCTAACCACCGTGCTGCCCTAACCACCGTGCTGCCCCTAACCACTGTGCTACCGTGCTGCCCTAACCACCGTGCTGCCCTAACCACCGTGCTGCCCTAACCACTGTGCTGCCCTAACCACCGTGCTGCCCTAACCACCGTGCTGCCCTAACCACTGTGCTGCCCTAACCACTGTGCCACCGTGCTGCCCTAACCACTGTGCCACCGTGCTGCCCTAACCACCGTGCTGCCCTAACCACCGTGCTGCCCTAACCACTGTGCCACCGTGCTGCCCTAACCACTGTGCCACCGTGCTGCCCTAACCACCGTGCTGCCCTAACCACCGTGCTGCCCTAACCACTGTGCCACCGTGCTGCCCTAACCACTGTGCCACCGTGCTGCCCTAACCACCGTGCTGCCCTAACCACCGTGCCACCGTGCTGCCCTAACCACCGTGCTGCCCTAACCACCGTGCTGCCCTAACCACTGTGCCACCGTGCCGCCCTAACCACTGTGCTACCGTGCCGCCCCTAACCACTGTGCTACCGTGCTGCCCCTAACCACTGTGCTACCGTGCCGCCCCTAACCACTGTGCCACCGTGCTGCCCTAACCACTGTGCCACCGTGCTGCCCTAACCACCGTGCTGCCCTAACCACCGTGCTGCCCTAACCACTGTGCCACCGTGCTGCCCTAACCACCGTGCTGCCCTAACCACTGTGCCACCGTGCCGCCCTAACCACTGTGCTGCCCTAACCACTGTGCCACCGTGCCGCCCCTAACCACTGTGCCACCGTGCCGCCCCTAACCACTGTGCTACCGTGCTGCCCCTAACCACTGTGCTACCGTGCCGCCCCTAACCACTGTGCTACCGTGCTGCCCCTAACCACTGTGCCACCGTGCCGCCCCTAACCACTGTGCCACCGTGCCGCCCCTAACCACTGTGCTACCGTGCTGCCCCTAACCACTGTGCTACCGTGCCGCCCCTAACCACTGTGCCACCGTGCCGCCCCTAACCACTGTGCCACCGTGCCGCCCCTAACCACTGTGCCACCGTGCCGCCCCTAACCACTGTGCTACCGTGCTGCCCCTAACCACTGTGCTACCGTGCTGCCCCTAACCACTGTGCTACCGTGCCGCCCCTAACCACTGTGCCACCGTGCCGCCCCTAACCACTGTGCTACCGTGCTGCCCCTAACCACTGTGCCACCGTGCTGCCCTAACCACTGTGCTACCGTGCTGCCCCTAACCACCGTGCCGCCCTAACCACCGTGCCACCGTGCTGCCCTAACCACCGTGCTGCCCTAACCACCGTGCTGCCCTAACCACTGTGCCACCGTGCTGCCCTAACCACCGTGCTGCCCTAACCACTGTGCCACCGTGCTGCCCTAACCACCGTGCTGCCCTAACCACTGTGCCACCGTGCTGCCCTAACCACTGTGCCACCGTGCTGCCCTAACCACTGTGCTGCCCTAACCACTGTGCCACCGTGCTGCCCTAACCACCGTGCTGCCCTAACCACTGTGCCACCGTGCTGCCCTAACCACCGTGCTGCCCTAACCACCGTGCTGCCCTAACCACCGTGCTGCCCTAACCACTGTGCCACCGTGCTGCCCTAACCACTGTGCCACCGTGCTGCCCTAACCACCGTGCTGCCCTAACCACTGTGCCACCGTGCTGCCCTAACCACTGTGCTACCGTGCTGCCCTAACCACTGTGCCACCGTGCTGCCCCTAACCACTGTGCCACCGTGCCGCCCTAACCACTGTGCCACCGTGCCGCCCTAACCACTGTGCTGCCCTAACCACTGTGCCACCGTGCCGCCCTAACCACTGTGCCACCGTGCTGCCCTAACCACTGTGCCACCGTGCTGCCCTAACCACTGTGCTACCCTAACCACTGTGCCACCATGCTGCCCTAACCACCGTGCTGCCCTAACCACCGTGCTGCCCTAACCACTGTGCCACCGTGCTGCCCTAACCACTGTGCCACCGTGCTGCCCTAACCACCGTGCTGCCCTAACCACTGTGCCACCGTGCTGCCCTAACCACTGTGCCACCGTGCTGCCCTAACCACCGTGCTGCCCTAACCACTGTGCCACCGTGCTGCCCTAACCACCGTGCTGCCCTAACCACTGTGCCACCGTGCTGCCCTAACCACTGTGCCACCGTGCTGCCCTAACCACCGTGCTGCCCTAACCACTGTGCCACCGTGCTGCCCTAACCACCGTGCTGCCCTAACCACTGTGCTGCCCTAACCACTGTGCCACCGTGCTGCCCTAACCACTGTGCTGCCCTAACCACTGTGCTGCCCTAACCACCGTGCTGCCCTAACCACCGTGCTGCCCTAACCACCGTGCTGCCCTAACCACTGTGCCACCGTGCTGCCCTAACCACTGTGCTGCCCTAACCACCGTGCTGCCCTAACCACCGTGCTGCCCTAACCACTGTGCCACCGTGCTGCCCTAACCACCGTGCTGCCCTAACCACTGTGCCACCGTGCTGCCCTAACCACCGTGCTGCCCTAACCACTGTGCTGCCCTAACCACTGTGCCACCGTGCTGCCCTAACCACCGTGCTGCCCTAACCACCGTGCTGCCCTAACCACCGTGCCACCGTGCTGCCCTAACCACCGTGCTGCCCTAACCACCGTGCTGCCCTAACCACTGTGCTGCCCTAACCACCGTGCCACCGTGCTGCCCTAACCACCGTGCTGCCCTAACCACCGTGCTGCCCTAACCACCGTGCTGCCCTAACCACCGTGCTGCCCTAACCACCGTGCTGCCCTAACCACCGTGCTGCCCTAACCACCGTGCTGCCCTAACCACCGTGCTGCCCTAACCACCGTGCTGCCCTAACCACTGTGCTGCCCTAACCACTGTGCTGCCCTAACCACTGTGCCACCGTGCTGCCCTAACCACCGTGCTGCCCTAACCACTGTGCTGCCCTAACCACTGTGCCACCGTGCTGCCCTAACCACTGTGCCACCGTGCTGCCCTAACCACTGTGCCACCGTGCTGCCCTAACCACCGTGCTGCCCTAACCACTGTGCTGCCCTAACCACTGTGCCACCGTGCTGCCCTAACCACTGTGCCACCGTGCTGCCCTAACCACTGTGCCACCGTGCTGCCCTAACCACCGTGCTGCCCTAACCACCGTGCTGCCCTAACCACCGTGCTGCCCTAACCACTGTGCTGCCCTAACCACCGTGCTGCCCTAACCACTGTGCTGCCCTAACCACTGTGCTGCCCTAACCACCGTGCTGCCCTAACCACCGTGCTGCCCTAACCACCGTGCTGCCCTAACCACCGTGCTGCCCTAACCACCGTGCTGCCCTAACCACTGTGCCACTGTGCTGCCCTAACCACCGTGCTGCCCTAACCACTGTGCCACCGTGCTGCCCTAACCACCGTGCTGCCCTAACCACTGTGCCACCGTGCTGCCCTAACCACTGTGCCACCGTGCTGCCCTAACCACCGTGCTGCCCTAACCACTGTGCCACCGTGCTGCCCTAACCACCGTGCTGCCCTAACCACTGTGCCACCGTGCTGCCCTAACCACCGTGCTGCCCTAACCACTGTGCCACCGTGCTGCCCTAACCACTGTGCCACCGTGCTGCCCTAACCACCGTGCTGCCCTAACCACTGTGCCACCGTGCTGCCCTAACCACCGTGCTGCCCTAACCACTGTGCCACCGTGCTGCCCTAACCACTGTGCCACCGTGCTGCCCTAACCACTGTGCCACCGTGCTGCCCTAACCACTGTGCCACCGTGCTGCCCTAACCACTGTGCCACCGTGCTGCCCTAACCACTGTGCTGCCCTAACCACCGTGCCACCGTGCTGCCCTAACCACCGTGCTGCCCTAACCACCGTGCCACCGTGCTGCCCTAACCACTGTGCCACCGTGCTGCCCTAACCACTGTGCCACCGTGCTGCCCTAACCACTGTGCTGCCCTAACCACTGTGCCACCGTGCTGCCCTAACCACTGTGCCACCGTGCTGCCCTAACCACTGTGCTACCCTAACCACTGTGCCACCGTGCTGCCCTAACCACTGTGCCACCGTGCTGCCCTAACCACTGTGCCACCGTGCTGCCCTAACCACCGTGCTGCCCTAACCACTGTGCCACCGTGCTGCCCTAACCACTGTGCCACCGTGCTGCCCTAACCACTGTGCCACCGTGCTGCCCTAACCACTGTGCCACCGTGCTGCCCTAACCACCGTGCTGCCCTAACCACCGTGCCACCGTGCTGCCCTAACCACCGTGCTGCCCTAACCACCGTGCTGCCCTAACCACCGTGCCACCATGCTGCCCTAACCACTGTGCTACCGTGCTGCCCTAACCACCGTGCTGCCCTAACCACCGTGCTGCCCTAACCACTGTGCTGCCCTAACCACTGTGCCACCGTGCTGCCCTAACCACCGTTCTGCCCTAACCACTGTGCTGCCCTAACCACTGTGCCACCGTGCTGCCCTAACCACTGTGCTGCCCTAACCACTGTGCCACCGTGCTGCCCTAACCACCGTGCTGCCCTAACCACTGTGCTGCCCTAACCACTGTGCCACCGTGCTGCCCTAACCACCGTGCTGCCCTAACCACCGTGCTGCCCTAACCACTGTGCTGCCCTAACCACTGTGCCACCGTGCTGCCCTAACCACCGTTCTGCCCTAACCACCGTGCTGCCCTAACCACCGTGCTGCCCTAACCACCGTGCTGCCCTAACCACCGTGCTGCCCTAACCACCGTGCTGCCCTAACCACCGTGCTGCCCTAACCACTGTGCTGCCCTAACCACCGTGCTGCCGTGCTGCCCTAACCACTGTGCTGCCCTAACCACCGTGCTGCCCTAACCACTGTGCCACCGTGCTGCCCTAACCACTGTGCTGCCCTAACCACTGTGCCACCGTGCTGCCCTAACCACCGTGCTGCCCTAACCACTGTGCCACCGTGCTGCCCTAACCACCGTGCTGCCCTAACCACTGTGCTGCCCTAACCACTGTGCCACCGTGCTGCCCTAACCACTGTGCCACCGTGCTGCCCTAACCACTGTGCTGCCCTAACCACCGTGCTGCCCTAACCACCGTGCTGCCCTAACCACTGTGCCACCATGCTGCCCTAACCACTGTGCCACCGTGCTGCCCTAACCACCGTGCTGCCCTAACCACTGTGCTGCCCTAACCACTGTGCCACCGTGCTGCCCTAACCACCGTGCTGCCCTAACCACCGTGCTGCCCTAACCACCGTGCTGCCCTAACCACTGTGCCACCGTGCTGCCCTAACCACCGTGCTGCCCTAACCACCGTGCTGCCCTAACCACCGTGCTGCCCTAACCACCGTGCTGCCCTAACCACCGTGCTGCCCTAACCACTGTGCCACCGTGCTGCCCTAACCACTGTGCTGCCCTAACCACTGTGCCACCGTGCTGCCCTAACCACCGTGCTGCCCTAACCACTGTGCCACCGTGCTGCCCTAACCACCGTGCTGCCCTAACCACTGTGCTGCCCTAACCACTGTGCCACCGTGCTGCCCTAACCACTGTGCCACCGTGCTGCCCTAACCACTGTGCTGCCCTAACCACTGTGCCACCGTGCTGCCCTAACCACCGTGCTGCCCTAACCACTGTGCCACCATGCTGCCCTAACCACTGTGCTACCCTAACCACTGTGCCACCGTGCTGCCCTAACCACCGTGCTGCCCTAACCACCGTGCTGCCCTAACCACTGTGCCACCGTGCTGCCCTAACCACCGTGCTGCCCTAACCACCGTGCTGCCCTAACCACCGTGCTGCCCTAACCACCGTGCTGCCCTAACCACCGTGCTGCCCTAACCACCGTGCTGCCCTAACCACCGTGCTGCCCTAACCACTGTGCCACCGTGCTGCCCTAACCACCGTGCTGCCCTAACCACTGTGCTGCCCTAACCACTGTGCCACCGTGCTGCCCTAACCACTGTGCCACCGTGCTGCCCTAACCACCGTGCTGCCCTAACCACCATGCTGCCCTAACCACTGTGCTGCCCTAACCACTGTGCCACCGTGCTGCCCTAACCACCGTGCTGCCCTAACCACCGTGCTGCCCTAACCACCGTGCTGCCCTAACCACTGTGCCACCATGCTGCCCTAACCACCGTGCTGCCCTAACCACCGTGCTGCCCTAACCACCGTGCTGCCCTAACCACCGTGCTGCCCTAACCACCGTGCTGCCCTAACCACCGTGCTGCCCTAACCACCGTGCTGCCCTAACCACTGTGCTACCGTGCTGCCCTAACCACTGTGCTACCGTGCTGCCCTAACCACTGTGCCACCGTGCTGCCCTAACCACTGTGCCACCGTGCTGCCCTAACCACTGTGCTACCGTGCTGCCCTAACCACTGTGCCACCGTGCTGCCCTAACCACCGTGCTGCCCTAACCACTGTGCCACCGTGCTGCCCTAACCACCGTGCTGCCCTAACCACTGTGCCACCGTGCTGCCCTAACCACTGTGCCACCGTGCTGCCCTAACCACCGTGCTGCCCTAACCACCGTGCTGCCCTAACCACCGTGCTGCCCTAACCACCGTGCTGCCCTAACCACTGTGCCACCATGCTGCCCTAACCACTGTGCCACCGTGCTGCCCTAACCACCGTGCTGCCCTAACCACTGTGCTGCCCTAACCACTGTGCCACCGTGCTGCCCTAACCACTGTGCTGCCCTAACCACTGTGCCACCGTGCTGCCCTAACCACTGTGCCACCGTGCTGCCCTAACCACCGTGCTGCCCTAACCACTGTGCCACCGTGCTGCCCTAACCACTGTGCCACCGTGCTGCCCTAACCACTGTGCTGCCCTAACCACTGTGCCACCGTGCTGCCCTAACCACCGTGCTGCCCTAACCACCGTGCTGCCCTAACCACTGTGACACCGTGCTGCCCTAACCACCGTGCTGCCCTAACCACTGTGCCACCGTGCTGCCCTAACCACTGTGCCACCGTGCTGCCCTAACCACCGTGCTGCCCTAACCACTGTGCCACTGTGCTGCCCTAACCACTGTGCCACCGTGCTGCCCTAACCACTGTGCCACCGTGCTGCCCTAACCACCGTGCTGCCCTAACCACCGTGCTGCCCTAACCACTGTGCCACCGTGCTGCCCTAACCACCGTGCTGCCCTAACCACCGTGCTGCCCTAACCACTGTGCCACCGTGCTGCCCTAACCACCGTGCTGCCCTAACCACCGTGCTGCCCTAACCACCGTGCTGCCCTAACCTCTGTGCTGCCCTAACCACTGTGCTGCCCTAACCACTGTGCCACCGTGCTGCCCTAACCACCGTGCTGCCCTAACCACCGTGCTGCCCTAACCACCGTGCTGCCCTAACCACTGTGCCACCGTGCTGCCCTAACCACCGTGCTGCCCTAACCACCGTGCTGCCCTAACCACTGTGCTGCCCTAACCACCGTGCTGCCCTAACCACCGTGCTGCCCTAACCACCGTGCTGCCCTAACCACTGTGCCACCGTGCTGCCCTAACCACCGTGCTGCCCTAACCACCGTGCTGCCCTAACCACCGTGCTGCCCTAACCACTGTGCCACCATGCTGCCCTAACCACTGTGCCACCGTGCTGCCCTAACCACCGTGCTGCCCTAACCACTGTGCCACCGTGCTGCCCTAACCACTGTGCTGCCCTAACCACTGTGCCACCTTGCTGCCCTAACCACCGTGCCACCGTGCTGCCCTAACCACTGTGCTGCCCTAACCACTGTGCCACCGTGCTGCCCTAACCACTGTGCCACCGTGCTGCCCTAACCACTGTGCTGCCCTAACCACTGTGCCACCATGCTGCCCTAACCACTGTGCTGCCCTAACCACTGTGCCACCGTGCTGCCCTAACCACTGTGCTGCCCTAACCACTGTGCCACCGTGCTGCCCTAACCACCGTGCTGCCCTAACCACTGTGCCACCATGCTGCCCTAACCACTGTGCCACCGTGCTGCCCTAACCACTGTGCTGCCCTAACCACTGTGCCACCGTGCTGCCCTAACCACCGTGCTGCCCTAACCACTGTGCCACCGTGCTGCCCTAACCACTGTGCCACCGTGCTGCCCTAACCACCGTGCTGCCCTAACCACTGTGCCACCATGCTGCCCTAACCACTGTGCCACCGTGCTGCCCTAACCACTGTGCCACCTTGCTGCCCTAACCACTGTGCTACCGTGCTGCCCTAACCACTGTGCCATCGTGCTGCCCTAACCACCGTGCCACCGTGCTGCCCTAACCACCGTGCTGCCCTAACCACCGTGCTGCCCTAACCACCGTGCTGCCCTAACCACCGTGCTGCCCTAACCACCGTGCTGCCCTAACCACCGTGCTGCCCTAACCACCGTGCTGCCCTAACCACTGTGCCACCGTGCTGCCCTAACCACCGTGCTGCCCTAACCACTGTGCCACCGTGCTGCCCTAACCACTGTGCCACCGTGCTGCCCTAACCACCGTGCTGCCCTAACCACTGTGCCACTGTGCTGCCCTAACCACTGTGCCACCGTGCTGCCCTAACCACTGTGCCACCGTGCTGCCCTAACCACCGTGCCACCGTGCTGCCCTAACCACCGTGCTGCCCTAACCACCGTGCTGCCCTAACCACCGTGCTGCCCTAACCACCGTGCTGCCCTAACCACCGTGCTGCCCTAACCACTGTGCTGCCCTAACCACTGTGCCACCGTGCTGCCCTAACCACCGTGCTGCCCTAACCACCGTGCTGCCCTAACCACCGTGCTGCCCTAACCACTGTGCCACCATGCTGCCCTAACCACTGTGCCACCGTGCTGCCCTAACCACCGTGCTGCCCTAACCACTGTGCCACCGTGCTGCCCTAACCACTGTGCTGCCCTAACCACTGTGCCACCTTGCTGCCCTAACCACCGTGCCACCGTGCTGCCCTAACCACTGTGCTGCCCTAACCACTGTGCCACCGTGCTGCCCTAACCACTGTGCCACCGTGCTGCCCTAACCACCGTGCTGCCCTAACCACTGTGCCACCGTGCTGCCCTAACCACTGTGCTGCCCTAACCACTGTGCCACCATGCTGCCCTAACCACTGTGCTGCCCTAACCACTGTGCCACCGTGCTGCCCTAACCACTGTGCTGCCCTAACCACTGTGCCACCGTGCTGCCCTAACCACCGTGCTGCCCTAACCACTGTGCCACCATGCTGCCCTAACCACTGTGCCACCGTGCTGCCCTAACCACCGTGCTGCCCTAACCACTGTGCCACCATGCTGCCCTAACCACTGTGCCACCGTGCTGCCCTAACCACTGTGCCACCTTGCTGCCCTAACCACTGTGCTACCGTGCTGCCCTAACCACTGTGCCACCGTGCTGCCCTAACCACCGTGCTGCCCTAACCACTGTGCTGCCCTAACCACCGTGCTGCCCTAACCACCGTGCTGCCCTAACCACCGTGCTGCCCTAACCACCGTGCTGCCCTAACCACCGTGCCACCGTGCTGCCCTAACCACCGTGCTGCCCTAACCACCGTGCTGCCCTAACCAGTGCTGCCCTAACCACTGTGCCACCGTGCTGCCCTAACCACTGTGCCACCATGCTGCCCTAACCACCGTGCTGCCCTAACCACTGTGCCACCATGCTGCCCTAACCACCGTGCTGCCCTAACCACTGTGCCACCGTGCTGCCCTAACCACCGTGCCACCGTGCTGCCCTAACCACTGTGCCACCGTGCTGCCCTAACCACCGTGCTGCCCTAACCACCGTGCCACCATGCTGCCCTAACCACCGTGCCACCGTGCTGCCCTAACCACCGTGCTGCCCTAACCACTGTGCCACCGTGCTGCCCTAACCACTGTGCCACCGTGCTGCCCTAACCACCGTGCTGCCCTAACCACCGTGCTGCCCTAACCACTGTGCCACCATGCTGCCCTAACCACTGTGCCACCGTGCTGCCCTAACCACCGTGCTGCCCTAACCACCGTGCTGCCCTAACCACTGTGCCACCGTGCTGCCCTAACCACCGTGCTGCCCTAACCACTGTGCCACCGTGCTGCCCTAACCACCGTGCTGCCCTAACCACTGTGCCACCGTGCTGCCCTAACCACTGTGCCACCGTGCTGCCCTAACCACCGTGCTGCCCTAACCACCGTGCTGCCCTAACCACTGTGCCACCGTGCTGCCCTAACCACCGTGCTGCCCTAACCACTGTGCCACCATGCTGCCCTAACCACCGTGCTGCCCTAACCACTGTGCCACCGTGCTGCCCTAACCACTGTGCTGCCCTAACCACCGTGCCACCGTGCTGCCCTAACCACTGTGCCACCGTGCTGCCCTAACCACCGTGCTGCCCTAACCACTGTGCCACCATGCTGCCCTAACCACTGTGCCACCGTGCTGCCCTAACCACTGTGCCACCGTGCTGCCCTAACCACCGTGCTGCCCTAACCACTGTGCCACCGTGCTGCCCTAACCACCGTGCTGCCCTAACCACTGTGCCACCGTGCTGCCCTAACCACTGTGCCACCGTGCTGCCCTAACCACTGTGCCACCGTGCTGCCCTAACCACCGTGCTGCCCTAACCACTGTGCCACCGTGCTGCCCTAACCACCGTGCTGCCCTAACCACTGTGCCACCGTGCTGCCCTAACCACCGTGCTGCCCTAACCACCGTGCTGCCCTAACCACCGTGCCACCGTGCTGCCCTAACCACTGTGCCACCGTGCTGCCCTAACCACCGTGCTGCCCTAACCACCGTGCTGCCCTAACCACCGTGCTGCCCTAACCACCGTGCTGCCCTAACCACCGTGCTGCCCTAACCACCGTGCTGCCCTAACCACCGTGCCACCGTGCTGCCCTAACCACTGTGCTGCCCTAACCACCGTGCTGCCCTAACCACCGTGCCACCGTGCTGCCCTAACCACTGTGCCACCGTGCTGCCCTAACCACCGTGCTGCCCTAACCACCGTGCCACCGTGCTGCCCTAACCACTGTGCCACCGTGCTGCCCTAACCACCGTGCTGCCCTAACCACCGTGCTGCCCTAACCACCGTGCTGCCCTAACCACCGTGCTGCCCTAACCACCGTGCCACCGTGCTGCCCTAACCACCGTGCCACCGTGCTGCCCTAACCACCGTGCTGCCCTAACCACTGTGCCACCGTGCTGCCCTAACCACTGTGCTGCCCTAACCACTGTGCTGCCCTAACCACCGTGCTGCCCTAACCACTGTGCCACCGTGCTGCCCTAACCACTGTGCCACCGTGCTGCCCTAACCACCGTGCTGCCCTAACCACTGTGCCACCGTGCTGCCCTAACCACCGTGCCACCCTAACCACCGTGCCACCGTGCTGCCCTAACCACTGTGCCACCGTGCTGCCCTAACCACCGTGCTGCCCTAACCACCGTGCTGCCCTAACCACTGTGCCACCGTGCTGCCCTAACCACTGTGCCACCGTGCTGCCCTAACCACCGTGCTACCCTAACCACTGTGCCACCGTGCTGCCCTAACCACTGTGCCACCGTGCTGCCCTAACCACTGTGCCACCGTGCTGCCCTAACCACCGTGCTGCCCTAACCACCGTGCCACCGTGCTGCCCTAACCACTGTGCCACCGTGCTGCCCTAACCACCGTGCTGCCCTAACCACCGTGCCACCGTGCTGCCCTAACCACCGTGCTGCCCTAACCACCGTGCTGCCCTAACCACTGTGCCACCGTGCTGCCCTAACCACCGTGCTGCCCTAACCACCGTGCTGCCCTAACCACCGTGCCACCGTGCTGCCCTAACCACTGTGCTGCCCTAACCACCGTGCTGCCCTAACCACTGTGCCACCGTGCTGCCCTAACCACTGTGCCACCGTGCTGCCCTAACCACTGTGCCACCGTGCTGCCCTAACCACTGTGCCACCGTGCTGCCCTAACCACTGTGCCACCGTGCTGCCCTAACCACTGTGCCACCGTGCTGCCCTAACCACTGTGCTGCCCTAACCACCGTGCTGCCCTAACCACTGTGCCACCGTGCTGCCCTAACCACTGTGCCACCGTGCTGCCCTAACCACTGTGCTACCGTGCTGCCCTAACCACTGTGCCACCGTGCCGCCCTAACCACCGTGCTGCCCTAACCACTGTGCCACCGTGCTGCCCTAACCACTGTGCCACCGTGCTGCCCTAACCACTGTGCCACTGTGCTGCCCTAACCACTGTGCCACCGTGCTGCCCTCACCACTGTGCCACCGTGCCGCCCTAACCACCGTGCTGCCCTAACCACTGTGCCACCGCGCTGCCCTAACCACTGTGCCACCGTGCTGCCCTAACCACTGTGCCACCGTGCCGCCCTAACCACCGTGCTGCCCTAACCACCGTGCTGCCCTAACCACCGTGCCACCGTGCTGCCCTAACCACCGTGCCGCCCTAACCACTGTGCCACCGTGCTGCCCTAACCACCGTGCCGCCCTAACCACTGTGCCACCGTGCTGCCCTAACCACCGTGCTGCCCTAACCACCGTGCTGCCCTAACCACTGTGCCACCGTGCTGCCCTAACCACCGTGCCGCCCTAACCACTGTGCCACCGTGCTGCCCTAACCACCGTGCTGCCCTAACCACCGTGCTGCCCTAACCACTGTGCCACCGTGCTGCCCTAACCACCGTGCTGCCCTAACCACCGTGCTGCCCTAACCACCGTGCTGCCCTAACCACTGTGCCACCGTGCTGCCCTAACCACCGTGCTGCCCTAACCACCGTGCTGCCCTAACCACCGTGCTGCCCTAACCACCGTGCTGCCCTAACCACTGTGCCACCGTGCTGCCCTAACCACCGTGCTGCCGTGCTGCCCTAACCACTGTGCCACCGTGCTGCCCTAACCACCGTGCTGCCCTAACCACTGTGCCACCGTGCTGCCCTAACCACCGTGCTACCGTGCTGCCCTAACCACTGTGCTACCGTGCTGCCCTAACCACCGTGCTGCCCTAACCACTGTGCCACCGTGCTGCCCTAACCACTGTGCTACCGTGCTGCCCTAACCACCGTGCTGCCCTAACCACTGTGCCACCGTGCTGCCCTAACCACTGTGCCACCGTGCTGCCCTAACCACTGTGCCACCGTGCTGCCCTAACCACTGTGCTGCCCTAACCACCGTGCTGCCCTAACCACCGTGCTGCCCTAACCACCGTGCTGCCCCTAACCACTGTGCTACCGTGCTGCCCTAACCACCGTGCTGCCCTAACCACCGTGCTGCCCTAACCACTGTGCTGCCCTAACCACCGTGCTGCCCTAACCACCGTGCTGCCCTAACCACTGTGCTGCCCTAACCACTGTGCCACCGTGCTGCCCTAACCACTGTGCCACCGTGCTGCCCTAACCACCGTGCTGCCCTAACCACCGTGCTGCCCTAACCACTGTGCCACCGTGCTGCCCTAACCACTGTGCCACCGTGCTGCCCTAACCACCGTGCTGCCCTAACCACTGTGCCACCGTGCTGCCCTAACCACTGTGCCACCGTGCTGCCCTAACCACCGTGCTGCCCTAACCACCGTGCCACCGTGCTGCCCTAACCACCGTGCTGCCCTAACCACTGTGCCACCGTGCCGCCCTAACCACTGTGCCACCGTGCCGCCCTAACCACTGTGCTACCGTGCCGCCCCTAACCACTGTGCTACCGTGCTGCCCCTAACCACTGTGCTACCGTGCCGCCCCTAACCACTGTGCCACCGTGCTGCCCTAACCACTGTGCCACCGTGCTGCCCTAACCACCGTGCTGCCCTAACCACCGTGCTGCCCTAACCACTGTGCCACCGTGCTGCCCTAACCACCGTGCTGCCCTAACCACTGTGCCACCGTGCCGCCCTAACCACTGTGCTGCCCTAACCACTGTGCCACCGTGCCGCCCCTAACCACTGTGCCACCGTGCCGCCCCTAACCACTGTGCTACCGTGCTGCCCCTAACCACTGTGCTACCGTGCCGCCCCTAACCACTGTGCTACCGTGCTGCCCCTAACCACTGTGCCACCGTGCCGCCCCTAACCACTGTGCCACCGTGCCGCCCCTAACCACTGTGCTACCGTGCCGCCCCTAACCACTGTGCTACCGTGCCGCCCCTAACCACTGTGCCACCGTGCCGCCCCTAACCACTGTGCCACCGTGCCGCCCCTAACCACTGTGCCACCGTGCCGCCCCTAACCACTGTGCTACCGTGCTGCCCTAACCACTGTGCCACCGTGCTGCCCCTAACCACTGTGCTACCGTGCCGCCCCTAACCACTGTGCCACCGTGCCGCCCCTAACCACTGTGCTACCGTGCTGCCCCTAACCACTGTGCCACCGTGCTGCCCTAACCACTGTGCCACCGTGCTGCCCTAACCACCGTGCCACCGTGCTGCCCTAACCACCGTGCTGCCCTAACCACCGTGCTGCCCTAACCACCGTGCCACCGTGCTGCCCTAACCACCGTGCTGCCCTAACCACTGTGCCACCGTGCTGCCCTAACCACCGTGCTGCCCTAACCACTGTGCCACCGTGCTGCCCTAACCACTGTGCCACCGTGCTGCCCTAACCACTGTGCTGCCCTAACCACTGTGCCACCGTGCTGCCCTAACCACCGTGCTGCCCTAACCACTGTGCCACCGTGCTCCCCTAACCACCGTGCTGCCCTAACCACCGTGCTGCCCTAACCACCGTGCTGCCCTAACCACCGTGCTGCCCTAACCACTGTGCCACCGTGCTGCCCTAACCACTGTGCCACCGTGCTGCCCTAACCACCGTGCTGCCCTAACCACTGTGCCACCGTGCTGCCCTAACCACTGTGCTACCGTGCTGCCCTAACCACTGTGCCACCGTGCTGCCCCTAACCACTGTGCCACCGTGCCGCCCTAACCACTGTGCCACCGTGCCGCCCTAACCACTGTGCTGCCCTAACCACTGTGCCACCGTGCCGCCCTAACCACTGTGCCACCGTGCTGCCCTAACCACTGTGCCACCGTGCTGCCCTAACCACTGTGCTACCCTAACCACTGTGCCACCATGCTGCCCTAACCACCGTGCTGCCCTAACCACCGTGCTGCCCTAACCACTGTGCCACCGTGCTGCCCTAACCACTGTGCCACCGTGCTGCCCTAACCACCGTGCTGCCCTAACCACTGTGCCACCGTGCTGCCCTAACCACTGTGCCACCGTGCTGCCCTAACCACCGTGCTGCCCTAACCACTGTGCCACCGTGCTGCCCTAACCACTGTGCCACCGTGCTGCCCTAACCACCGTGCTGCCCTAACCACTGTGCCACCGTGCTGCCCTAACCACCGTGCTGCCCTAACCACTGTGCTGCCCTAACCACTGTGCCACCGTGCTGCCCTAACCACTGTGCTGCCCTAACCACTGTGCTGCCCTAACCACCGTGCTGCCCTAACCACCGTGCTGCCCTAACCACCGTGCTGCCCTAACCACCGTGCTGCCCTAACCACCGTGCTGCCCTAACCACTGTGCCACCGTGCTGCCCTAACCACCGTGCTGCCCTAACCACTGTGCCACCGTGCTGCCCTAACCACCGTGCTGCCCTAACCACTGTGCTTCCCTAACCACTGTGCCACCGTGCTGCCCTAACCACCGTGCTGCCCTAACCACCGTGCTGCCCTAACCACTGTGCCACCGTGCTGCCCTAACCACCGTGCTGCCCTAACCACCGTGCTGCCCTAACCACCGTGCTGCCCTAACCACCGTGCTGCCCTAACCACTGTGCTGCCCTAACCACCGTGCCACCGTGCTGCCCTAACCACCGTGCTGCCCTAACCACCGTGCTGCCCTAACCACCGTGCTGCCCTAACCACCGTGCTGCCCTAACCACCGTGCTGCCCTAACCACCGTGCTGCCCTAACCACCGTGCTGCCCTAACCACCGTGCTGCCCTAACCACCGTGCTGCCCTAACCACCGTGCTGCCCTAACCACCGTGCTGCCCTAACCACCGTGCTGCCCTAACCACCGTGCTGCCCTAACCACTGTGCTGCCCTAACCACTGTGCTGCCCTAACCACTGTGCTGCCCTAACCACTGTGCTGCCCTAACCACTGTGCCACCGTGCTGCCCTAACCACTGTGCCACCGTGCTGCCCTAACCACCGTGCTGCCCTAACCACTGTGCTGCCCTAACCACTGTGCTGCCCTAACCACCGTGCTGCCCTAACCACCGTGCTGCCCTAACCACTGTGCTGCCCTAACCACTGTGCTGCCCTAACCACCGTGCTGCCCTAACCACCGTGCTGCCGTGCTGCCCTAACCACCGTGCTGCCCTAACCACCGTGCTGCCCTAACCACTGTGCCACCGTGCTGCCCTAACCACTGTGCCACCGTGCTGCCCTAACCACCGTGCTGCCCTAACCACCGT
Source organism: Mustelus asterias (assembly GCF_964213995.1). Classification (NCBI taxonomy): domain Eukaryota; kingdom Metazoa; phylum Chordata; class Chondrichthyes; order Carcharhiniformes; family Triakidae; genus Mustelus; species Mustelus asterias. The sequence goes on along the minus strand of NW_027590396.1, from coordinate 274,045 downwards.
GCTGCCCTAACCACTGTGCCACCGTGCTGCCCTAACCACTGTGCCACCGTGCTGCCCTAACCACCGTGCTGCCCTAACCACTGTGCCACCGTGCTGCCCTAACCACCGTGCTGCCCTAACCACTGTGCCACCGTGCTGCCCTAACCACTGTGCCACCGTGCTGCCCTAACCACCGTGCTGCCCTAACCACTGTGCCACCGTGCTGCCCTAACCACCGTGCTGCCCTAACCACTGTGCCACCGTGCTGCCCTAACCACTGTGCCACCGTGCTGCCCTAACCACTGTGCCACCGTGCTGCCCTAACCACTGTGCCACCGTGCTGCCCTAACCACTGTGCCACCGTGCTGCCCTAACCACCGTGCCACCGTGCTGCCCTAACCACCGTGCTGCCCTAACCACCGTGCTGCCCTAACCACTGTGCCACCGTGCTGCCCTAACCACTGTGCTGCCCTAACCACTGTGCCACCGTGCTGCCCTAACCACTGTGCCACCGTGCTGCCCTAACCACTGTGCCACCGTGCTGCCCTAACCACTGTGCTACCCTAACCACTGTGCCACCATGCTGCCCTAACCACTGTGCTACCCTAACCACTGTGCCACCGTGCTGCCCTAACCACTGTGCTACCCTAACCACTGTGCCACCATGCTGCCCTAACCACTGTGCTACCCTAACCACTGTGCTACCGTGCTGCCCTAACCACTGTGCCACCGTGCTGCCCTAACCACTGTGCCACCGTGCTGCCCTAACCACCGTGCTGCCCTAACCACTGTGCCACCGTGCTGCCCTAACCACTGTGCCACCGTGCTGCCCTAACCACTGTGCCACCGTGCTGCCCTAACCACCGTGCTGCCCTAACCACCGTGCCACCGTGCTGCCCTAACCACCGTGCTGCCCTAACCACCGTGCTGCCCTAACCACTGTGCCACCGTGCTGCCCTAACCACTGTGCTACCGTGCTGCCCTAACCACCGTGCTGCCCTAACCACCGTGCTGCCCTAACCACCGTGCTGCCCTAACCACCGTGCTGCCCTAACCACCGTGCTGCCCTAACCACCGTGCTGCCCTAACCACTGTGCTGCCCTAACCACTGTGCTGCCCTAACCACTGTGCCACCGTGCTGCCCTAACCACCGTGCTGCCCTAACCACCGTGCTGCCCTAACCACCGTGCTGCCCTAACCACCGTGCTGCCCTAACCACCGTGCTGCCCTAACCACTGTGCTGCCCTAACCACCGTGCTGCCCTAACCACCGTGCTGCCCTAACCACTGTGCCACCGTGCTGCCCTAACCACTGTGCTGCCCTAACCACCGTGCTGCCCTAACCACTGTGCCACCGTGCTGCCCTAACCACTGTGCTGCCCTAACCACTGTGCCACCGTGCTGCCCTAACCACCGTGCTGCCCTAACCACTGTGCCACCGTGCTGCCCTAACCACCGTGCTGCCCTAACCACTGTGCTGCCCTAACCACTGTGCCACCGTGCTGCCCTAACCACTGTGCCACCGTGCTGCCCTAACCACCGTGCTGCCCTAACCACCGTGCTGCCCTAACCACTGTGCCACCGTGCTGCCCTAACCACTGTGCTGCCCTAACCACTGTGCCACCGTGCTGCCCTAACCACCGTGCTGCCCTAACCACTGTGCCACCGTGCTGCCCTAACCACCGTGCTGCCCTAACCACTGTGCTGCCCTAACCACTGTGCCACCGTGCTGCCCTAACCACTGTGCCACCGTGCTGCCCTAACCACTGTGCTGCCCTAACCACTGTGCCACCGTGCTGCCCTAACCACCGTGCTGCCCTAACCACTGTGCCACCATGCTGCCCTAACCACTGTGCTACCCTAACCACTGTGCCACCGTGCTGCCCTAACCACCGTGCTGCCCTAACCACCGTGCTGCCCTAACCACTGTGCCACCGTGCTGCCCTAACCACCGTGCTGCCCTAACCACCGTGCTGCCCTAACCACTGTGCCACCGTGCTGCCCTAACCACCGTGCTGCCCTAACCACCGTGCTGCCCTAACCACCGTGCTGCCCTAACCACTGTGCCACCATGCTGCCCTAACCACTGTGCTGCCCTAACCACTGTGCTGCCCTAACCACTGTGCCACCGTGCTGCCCTAACCACTGTGCCACCGTGCTGCCCTAACCACTGTGCTGCCCTAACCACTGTGCCACCATGCTGCCCTAACCACTGTGCTGCCCTAACCACTGTGCCACCGTGCTGCCCTAACCACTGTGCCACCATGCTGCCCTAACCACTGTGCTGCCCTAACCACCGTGCTGCCCTAACCACCATGCTGCCCTAACCACTGTGCTGCCCTAACCACTGTGCCACCGTGCTGCCCTAACCACCGTGCTGCCCTAACCACCGTGCTGCCCTAACCACCGTGCTGCCCTAACCACCGTGCCACCGTGCTGCCCTAACCACCGTGCTGCCCTAACCACCGTGCTGCCCTAACCACCGTGCTGCCCTAACCACCGTGCTGCCCTAACCACCGTGCTGCCCTAACCACCGTGCTGCCCTAACCACCGTGCTGCCCTAACCACCGTGCTGCCCTAACCACCGTGCTACCGTGCTGCCCTAACCACTGTGCTACCGTGCTGCCCTAACCACTGTGCCACCGTGCTGCCCTAACCACTGTGCCACCGTGCTGCCCTAACCACTGTGCTACCGTGCTGCCCTAACCACTGTGCCACCGTGCTGCCCTAACCACCGTGCTGCCCTAACCACTGTGCCACCGTGCTGCCCTAACCACCGTGCTGCCCTAACCACTGTGCCACCGTGCTGCCCTAACCACTGTGCCACCGTGCTGCCCTAACCACCGTGCTGCCCTAACCACCGTGCTGCCCTAACCACCGTGCTGCCCTAACCACCGTGCTGCCCTAACCACTGTGCCACCGTGCTGCCCTAACCACCGTGCTGCCCTAACCACCGTGCTGCCCTAACCACTGTGCCACCATGCTGCCCTAACCACTGTGCCACCGTGCTGCCCTAACCACCGTGCTGCCCTAACCACTGTGCCACCGTGCTGCCCTAACCACTGTGCTGCCCTAACCACTGTGCCACCGTGCTGCCCTAACCACTGTGCTGCCCTAACCACTGTGCCACCGTGCTGCCCTAACCACTGTGCCACCGTGCTGCCCTAACCACCGTGCTGCCCTAACCACTGTGCCACCGTGCTGCCCTAACCACTGTGCCACCGTGCTGCCCTAACCACTGTGCTGCCCTAACCACTGTGCCACCGTGCTGCCCTAACCACCGTGCTGCCCTAACCACCGTGCTGCCCTAACCACTGTGCCACCGTGCTGCCCTAACCACCGTGCTGCCCTAACCACTGTGCCACCGTGCTGCCCTAACCACTGTGCCACCGTGCTGCCCTAACCACCGTGCTGCCCTAACCACTGTGCCACTGTGCTGCCCTAACCACTGTGCCACCGTGCTGCCCTAACCACTGTGCCACCGTGCTGCCCTAACCACCGTGCCACCGTGCTGCCCTAACCACCGTGCTGCCCTAACCACCGTGCCACCGTGCTGCCCTAACCACCGTGCTGCCCTAACCACCGTGCTGCCCTAACCACCGTGCTGCCCTAACCACCGTGCTGCCCTAACCACTGTGCTGCCCTAACCACCGTGCTGCCCTAACCACCGTGCTGCCCTAACCACCGTGCTGCCCTAACCACCGTGCTGCCCTAACCACCGTGCTGCCCTAACCACCGTGCTGCCCTAACCACCGTGCTGCCCTAACCACCGTGCTGCCCTAACCACTGTGCCACCATGCTGCCCTAACCACTGTGCCACCGTGCTGCCCTAACCACCGTGCTGCCCTAACCACTGTGCCACCGTGCTGCCCTAACCACTGTGCTGCCCTAACCACTGTGCCACCGTGCTGCCCTAACCACTGTGCCACCGTGCTGCCCTAACCACCGTGCTGCCCTAACCACTGTGCCACCATGCTGCCCTAACCACTGTGCCACCGTGCTGCCCTAACCACTGTGCTGCCCTAACCACTGTGCCACCGTGCTGCCCTAACCACTGTGCTGCCCTAACCACTGTGCCACCGTGCTGCCCTAACCACTGTGCTGCCCTAACCACTGTGCCACCGTGCTGCCCTAACCACCGTGCTGCCCTAACCACTGTGCCACCATGCTGCCCTAACCACTGTGCCACCGTGCTGCCCTAACCACTGTGCTGCCCTAACCACTGTGCCACCATGCTGCCCTAACCACTGTGCCACCGTGCTGCCCTAACCACCGTGCTGCCCTAACCACTGTGCCACCATGCTGCCCTAACCACTGTGCCACCGTGCTGCCCTAACCACTGTGCCACCTTGCTGCCCTAACCACTGTGCTACCGTGCTGCCCTAACCACTGTGCCACCGTGCTGCCCTAACCACCGTGCCACCGTGCTGCCCTAACCACCGTGCTGCCCTAACCACTGTGCCACCGTGCTGCCCTAACCACCGTGCCACCGTGCTGCCCTAACCACCGTGCTGCCCTAACCACTGTGCTGCCCTAACCACCGTGCTGCCCTAACCACCGTGCTGCCCTAACCACCGTGCTGCCCTAACCACCGTGCTGCCCTAACCACCGTGCTGCCCTAACCACCGTGCTGCCCTAACCACTGTGCTGCCCTAACCACCGTGCTGCCCTAACCACCGTGCTGCCCTAACCACTGTGCCACCGTGCTGCCCTAACCACCGTGCCACCGTGCTGCCCTAACCACCGTGCTGCCCTAACCACCGTGCTGCCCTAACCACCGTGCTGCCCTAACCACTGTGCCACCATGCTGCCCTAACCACTGTGCCACCGTGCTGCCCTAACCACCGTGCTGCCCTAACCACTGTGCCACCGTGCTGCCCTAACCACTGTGCCACCATGCTGCCCTAACCACTGTGCCACCGTGCTGCCCTAACCACTGTGCCACCGTGCTGCCCTAACCACCGTGCTGCCCTAACCACTGTGCTGCCCTAACCACCGTGCTGCCCTAACCACCGTGCTGCCCTAACCACCGTGCTGCCCTAACCACTGTGCCACCATGCTGCCCTAACCACTGTGCCACCGTGCTGCCCTAACCACCGTGCTGCCCTAACCACTGTGCCACCGTGCTGCCCTAACCACTGTGCCACCATGCTGCCCTAACCACTGTGCCACCGTGCTGCCCTAACCACCGTGCTGCCCTAACCACTGTGCCACCTTGCTGCCCTAACCACCGTGCCACCGTGCTGCCCTAACCACTGTGCTGCCCTAACCACTGTGCCACCGTGCTGCCCTAACCACTGTGCCACCGTGCTGCCCTAACCACCGTGCTGCCCTAACCACTGTGCCACCATGCTGCCCTAACCACTGTGCCACCGTGCTGCCCTAACCACTGTGCTGCCCTAACCACTGTGCCACCATGCTGCCCTAACCACTGTGCTGCCCTAACCACTGTGCCACCGTGCTGCCCTAACCACTGTGCTGCCCTAACCACTGTGCCACCGTGCTGCCCTAACCACCGTGCTGCCCTAACCACTGTGCCACCATGCTGCCCTAACCACTGTGCCACCGTGCTGCCCTAACCACTGTGCTGCCCTAACCACTGTGCCACCGTGCTGCCCTAACCACCGTGCTGCCCTAACCACTGTGCCACCATGCTGCACTAACCACTGTGCCACCGTGCTGCCCTAACCACCGTGCTGCCCTAACCACTGTGCCACCATGCTGCCCTAACCACTGTGCCACCGTGCTGCCCTAACCACTGTGCCACCTTGCTGCCCTAACCACCGTGCTGCCCTAACCACCGTGCTGCCCTAACCACCGTGCCACCGTGCTGCCCTAACCACTGTGCTACCGTGCTGCCCTAACCACTGTGCCACCGTGCTGCCCTAACCACCGTGCCACCGTGCTGCCCTAACCACCGTGCTGCCCTAACCACCGTGCTGCCCTAACCACTGTGCTGCCCTAACCACCGTGCTGCCCTAACCACCGTGCTGCCCTAACCACCGTGCTGCCCTAACCACTGTGCCACCGTGCTGCCCTAACCACCGTGCCACCGTGCTGCCCTAACCACTGTGCCACCGTGCTGCCCTAACCACCGTGCTGCCCTAACCACCGTGCTGCCCTAACCACCGTGCTGCCCTAACCACCGTGCTGCCCTAACCACCGTGCTGCCCTAACCACCGTGCTGCCCTAACCACCGTGCTGCCCTAACCACCGTGCTGCCCTAACCACCGTGCTGCCCTAACCACTGTGCTGCCCTAACCACTGTGCCACCGTGCTGCCCTAACCACTGTGCCACCATGCTGCCCTAACCACCGTGCTGCCCTAACCACTGTGCCACCATGCTGCCCTAACCACCGTGCTGCCCTAACCACTGTGCCACCATGCTGCCCTAACCACCGTGCTGCCCTAACCACTGTGCCACCGTGCTGCCCTAACCACTGTGCTACCGTGCTGCCCTAACCACCGTGCCACCGTGCTGCCCTAACCACTGTGCCACCGTGCTGCCCTAACCACCGTGCTGCCCTAACCACCGTGCCACCATGCTGCCCTAACCACCGTGCCACCGTGCTGCCCTAACCACCGTGCTGCCCTAACCACTGTGCCACCGTGCTGCCCTAACCACTGTGCCACCGTGCTGCCCTAACCACCGTGCTGCCCTAACCACCGTGCTGCCCTAACCACTGTGCCACCATGCTGCCCTAACCACTGTGCCACCGTGCTGCCCTAACCACCGTGCTGCCCTAACCACTGTGCCACCGTGCTGCCCTAACCACTGTGCCACCGTGCTGCCCTAACCACCGTGCTGCCCTAACCAGCGTGCTGCCCTAACCACTGTGCCACCGTGCTGCCCTAACCACCGTGCTGCCCTAACCACTGTGCCACCGTGCTGCCCTAACCACTGTGCTACCCTAACCACCGTGCCACCGTGCTGCCCTAACCACTGTGCCACCGTGCTGCCCTAACCACTGTGCCACCGTGCTGCCCTAACCACTGTGCCACCGTGCTGCCCTAACCACCGTGCTGCCCTAACCACTGTGCCACCGTGCTGCCCTAACCACCGTGCTGCCCTAACCACTGTGCCACCGTGCTGCCCTAACCACCGTGCTGCCCTAACCACTGTGCCACCGTGCTGCCCTAACCACTGTGCCACCGTGCTGCCCTAACCACCGTGCTGCCCTAACCACTGTGCCACCGTGCTGCCCTAACCACCGTGCTGCCCTAACCACTGTGCCACCGTGCTGCCCTAACCACCGTGCTGCCCTAACCACCGTGCTGCCCTAACCACCGTGCTGCCCTAACCACTGTGCCACCGTGCTGCCCTAACCACCGTGCTGCCCTAACCACCGTGCCACCGTGCTGCCCTAACCACCGTGCTGCCCTAACCACTGTGCCACCGTGCTGCCCTAACCACTGTGCCACCGTGCTGCCCTAACCACCGTGCTGCCCTAACCACTGTGCCACCGTGCTGCCCTAACCACCGTGCCACCCTAACCACCGTGCCACCGTGCTGCCCTAACCACTGTGCCACCGTGCTGCCCTAACCACCGTGCTGCCCTAACCACCGTGCCACCCTAACCACCGTGCCACCGTGCTGCCCTAACCACTGTGCCACCGTGCTGCCCTAACCACCGTGCTGCCCTAACCACTGTGCCACCGTGCTGCCCTAACCACTGTGCCACCGTGCTGCCCTAACCACTGTGCCACCGTGCTGCCCTAACCACCGTGCTACCCTAACCACTGTGCCACCGTGCTGCCCTAACCACTGTGCCACCGTGCTGCCCTAACCACCGTGCTGCCCCTAACCACTGTGCCACCGTGCTGCCCTAACCACCGTGCCACCGTGCTGCCCTAACCACTGTGCCACCCTAACCACCGTGCTGCCCTAACCACTGTGCCACCGTGCTGCCCTAACCACCATGCCACCTTGCTGCCCTAACCACTGTGCCACCCTAACCACCGTGCTGCCCTAACCACTGTGCCACCGCGCTGCCCTAATATCTTCGATCTGTCGTTGCTGATTACCGCCCGTCCTGCCATCAGAATGTACTCTGTTGAAGCCCTTTGTCATTCTGAACGCCTCTACTGAAATCTCTCTTTAACCCGGTCTTCTCCATGGAGAAGGAGGCCCAGCTTCTCCAGTCTCTGCGCACTGACCTGTTTGTACATCGTGAGGATGGTGTCTTGATATCCGTGATAGATGTACACAGCCCCACGATGACCATCCTCCAGCGGGGCACCAACAACCACGTCATTAAACGCATCGTAATTAAGGTCAGGAACTGCAATAATGGTGAACCCAAAGCGGGAATCCTGCGGTTTGGCATTGGTGCGTAGGGTGTCACTGAACGAAAGGAAAAACTGCCAGGGACATGAGAAAACAGGGGGAAAAGTCAGTGATGTTTTTATTTTATCCTCTGCTGCTAGAATACTGATCACTATGAAATGGTCATTCTTCCATCTGACTTTGTCTGTGTGAGACGCATCAGGGGTCAGTTAGCTCAGTTGGCTGGACAGCTGGTTAGTGATGCAGACGACTCCAACGGCGCGGGTTCAATTCCCGTACCGGCTGAGGTTATTCAAGGAAGCCCTGCCCTCTCAGCCTTGCCCCCTGCCCGAGGTGTGGTGACCCTCAGGTTAAATCAGCACCAGTCAGCTCTCCCCTCAAAGGGGAGAGCAGCCTGTGGCCATCTGGGACTATGGGGACTTATATACGGGGACTTTGAATATGGGGCGGCACGGTGGCACAGTGGTTAGCGCTGCTGCCTCACAGCACCAGGGACCAGGGTTCGATTCCCGGCTTGGGTCACTGTCTGTGCGGAGTCTGCACGTTCTCCCCGTGTCTGCGTGGGTTTCCTCCGGGTGCTCCGGTTTCCTCCCACAGTCCAAAGATGTGCGGGTTAGGTTGATTGGCCATGCTAAATTGTCCCTTATGCCAGGGGGACTAGCAGGGCAAATATGTGGAGTTACGGGGATAGGTTCAGGCTGGGATTGTGGTCGGTGCAGACTTGATGGACCGAATGGCCTTCTCCTGCACAGTAGGGATTCTATGATTCTATATGACAAGCTAAAACGCCGATGTGACCAGCTGGATCTTGACAGACCAGCTGAACTTGCAGACTTTGTTTGGGAACCAGCTCAAGAACAAGACACTTAGAGAAGATTGGGTCTACACATTTCACAAGGTAATAACAGCCTGTCGGACAGACGGCGGTCAAGGAGATGAGGACACTCGGGAAACAACTCAACCTGCAGCTTAGTAGGACAACTAATAACTAGGAAACAAGGATGGGATGCGTGCACGCAGCCTGTAAAGAGTTCTTGGAATATTGGGAAATCCATAGCTAAGTGATGGAGGCCAGCTTAATCACCTCTGCAGGAAACCAGGCTGTATAAACTGCTTCACGTAACGGTGTCGAACAGTCATACAAGAGAAACACTGACTATCAGTCAATATATTAGATTGTTCGTAACTCAGGGTTAAATCAGGTGGAAGTTATTGTTGAAAGATTACGACAGTAAATAGGGGAAGAAAGCTGCTTACAAATACCCATCAGGATCTGGGAAGAGAATCTCCTTAACCCATTTCACACAGGATTACAGGAGCTAGCACACAGCGGAGACCTTCAGTCACTTTATTCAAACTCAAAGAGGTGAAATTTCACTATTCAGCCCCCTTCAACTTCAAAGGTGTGTGTATTTGTGCACGTGAGTGCGTGCGTGTTTGCGCACGTGAGTGGGTGCGTGTTTGTGCACGTGAGTGGGTGCGTGTTTGCGCACGAGTGCATGCGTGTTTGCGCACGTGAGTGGGTGCGTGTTTGTGCACGTGAGTGGGTGCGTGTTTGCGCACGAGTGCATGCGTGTTTGCGCACGTGAGTGGGTGCGTGTTTGCGCACGTGAGTGGGTGCGTGTTTGTGCACGAGTGCGTGCGTGTTTGTGCATGAGTGCGTGCGTGTTTGCGCGCGTGAGTGGGTGCGTGTTTGCGCACGAGTGCGTGTGTATTTGCGCACGTGAGTGGGTGCGTGTTTGCGCACGAGTGCGTGCATGTTTGTGCACGAGTGCGTGCGAGTTTGCGCGCGTGAGCGGGTGCGTGTTTGCGCACGAGTGCGTGCGTATTTGCGCACGTGAGTGCGTGCATTTGCGCACGTACGTGCGTGTTTGTGCACGTGTTTGCACATGTGTGTGCGTGCACGTGCGTGCATGCAGTGCTCACGCGGTGTGAGGCGCGTGTGGCGTGTGTGGTGTGTGCGCGAGTGTGTGTGTGTGCGTGGTGTGTGTATGCTCGTATGTGTGCCTGTGTGTGCACATGTGCGTGTGTGTGCATGTGTGTTTGCACATGTGTGGGTGAGTAAACAGACACGTGCTGTGGTAGATAACTTGATACAAGACCAGAAGCTTCCGCTCTCTGCTTACCTCCTGGACTGTGTAAATATATACTTTCCCAGTTTCCTTGCTGCTGGCTCCAAGGTACATGGGCGCTGCGACCAACAATACGTCTGTCACATTATCACCATTCACATCCACCGGGCAAACCTCACTCCCAAAGTACGATCCGATCTGTAACACAGCAGCTTTGGTCACTTACCCTGGTATCAGACTTGCCCCCCCCCTCCTCCCCGCAGGGGTTCTATCACAGAGAACAGATTTCCTAATCTGTTCGAACTGAAAATGCCCACACTGAACCAGGGAATAATATAAAATATTTCCTCGAATGCCAAAGCCTTGCGGATAATCTGATTTACAAAGCGTACATTGAGCAGAATGGGGTCAGAGTGAATGTGGAAATGATTTATGTACGAATCCCGCCACGGCAGATGGTGGAATTAGAATTTGATAAAATAAATATCTGGAATTAAGAATCTACTGATGACCCATTCTCAGAAAAACCCATCTGGTTCACTGATGTCCTTTAGGGAAGGAAATCTGCCGTCCTTACTCCGGTCTGGCCTACATGTGACTCCAGAGCCACAGCAATGTGGTTGACTCTTAACTGCTCTCCCAAGTGTAACTAGGAATGGGCAATAAATGCTGGCCCAGCCAGAGACACCCATGGCAGAGGAATGAATTTAAAAAACACAAGCTCCAGGGTCTATCCCTCGGCAGCATGTTGAAGGCTGACTTCAATATTCCCACGTTTAATCATAGAATCCCTACAGTGCAGAAAGAGGCCATTCGGCCCATCGAGTCTGCACTGAACCAAATCCCACCCAGGCCCTATCCCCATAACCCCATGCATTTACCCTGCTAGTCCCCCTGACACTAAGGGGCAATTTAGCACGGCCAATTCACCTAACCCGCACACCTTTGGAGTGTGGGAGGAAACCGGAGCACCCGGAGGAAACCCATGCAGACACGGGGAGAACGTGCAGACTCCACACAGACAGTGACCCGAGGCTGGAATTGAACCCGGGTCCCTGACGCTGTGAGGCAGCAGTGCTAACCACTGTGCCAAGTTTAGAAGGGCAGAATTGGCCACGGCTAATGGTATGTTGGCCTTTGTTAGAATGTAACGGGTGACAACTTTGTATTGGATGTAGTGTGACCAATGGGAACAAGATGTAAGGGTCAGCTGACCCAGTAAACCATGGAACCAATTACAGAGCGTGTAACAGTCAGCTGACCAGCTGACTCACTATAAATAAGGAACTATGTAGAATTGTGGGGAGCTTGGAATGGCCCAGGATGAGGCCTCAGGTTTGGAACATAGAACATTACAGCGCAGTACAGGCCCTTCGGCCCTCGATGTTGGCATACTGAAGTTTCTTTATTAAACCCTTTCTTTGATTTATAAGTTTTGTTGTATTTTCATTAGCTGCATTTTGAAGAGTTCCTTCTGAAGGAACAGCCTTTACCTCAGGAGGGTTGGAATTATGACAGGGAAGAAAGTGATGCTTCAGCTGAACGAGCCTCGTTCCGATCTCATGTGGAGCACCTTCAGGTTTGGACACTGCTCCTCAGATATACCAGACAGCAGTGCAGCATCTAGGCTTATCGGGTTAAATTACAAGGTTGCATAGTCTCGGTGTGGTATCGTGGCCCCTTTAAGGAGGCGATCCTTTGAGGGCCACGTGACCAGGTCAGATCCTATGGAAAGGCCACGTGGGAAACTTATCCATTCGGGAATGAGGAGGGGTGCGTGTCCTGAGATAGGGAGGACCCTCAGTTGGCGACAGGGAGAGGAAGAGAGTAGACTTGTGTATTAGTTCTGTCAGACCCTGGACCTGTTATGTTCTTGTTGGAGGCGTAACAGGTTGCCCCAAATTTACTACACAGGCGACGAGGAAAAACGGCGTCAGTCATCAGATCGTAATGAGCGGGGGGGGGGGAGGTGGATAAGTAACTCCACTAGGCTAGCATTTCCTTGAGCATGTGTTGGATCAGCCGTGGGGGCCGATCCCTAGGGGACGGAGAGAGGCGGCTTCCCCTTCACTCAGCGGCAGTCAGAAAGCTGCAGCCAACGCGCCCGCGTGTGAATGTGAGGCAGCGCGCGCACCCCCACCTGTGTTCCAATCAGGGACTGATGAACGGTCAGGTTTCCTCCTTTGTCGAGGTTGAAGAGAATAACCTTGCCTTTGTGTTTGAACCTTGGGGCCCCGGCCACGTAGACACGCTGACCGTCCCTCCGCCTCAGAGACGACACAGTGTAACCTGCAACGGGGAGAACACACTCAGCCCGAGCTCCAGCAGATCACGCAACGGCTACAGCGCTTAGTCCTGAACACCAACCACCGATATTTCAGGCCTCAGGTGCTCGCCTGACAGAGGACAAGGAAGAGAGAGAAGTACAGCACAGGAACTGGGCCTTTGGCCCTCCAAGCCTGCACCAATCATGATGCCCTAACTAAAGTTTTAAAAAAACCTTCTGCATTAGGGTTAGGGTATAATACTAATAATAATCAATACTCGATCCATATCCCTCTATTCCCTCCCGATTCATCTATCCATCCAGGTGCCTCTTAAATGTTGCTAATGTTCCTCCTTCCACCACCTCCTCCGGCAGCGCGTTCCAGGCACCCACCACCCTCTGCGTGAAAAACTTCCCCCACACATCGCCCTTAAAGAACGAACAAAGAAAATTACAGCACAGGAACAGGCCCTTCGGCCCCTCCAAGCCTGCACCGACCATGCTGCCCGACTGAACTAAAACCCTCTACCCTTCCGGGGACCGTATCCCTCTATTCCCATCCTATTCATGTATTTGTCCAGACGCCCCTTAAAAGCCACTATCGTATCTGCTTCCACTCCCTCCCCCGACAGCGAGTTCCAGGCACCCACCACCCTCTGTTTTTTTAAAAAAAACTTGCCTCGTACATCTCCTTTAAACCTTGCCCCTCACTTTAATCCTGTGCCCCCTAGTAATTGACACTTCCACCCTAGGGGGGGGAAAGCCTCGGACTATCCACTCTGTCTATGCCTCTCAATTTTTGAGACCTCTATCAGGTCTCCCCTCATCCTCCGTCTTTCCAGTGAAAACAGTACTAGTTTACTCAACCTCTCCTTAGAGCCAACACCCTCGAGACCAGGTGAACATCCTGGTGAACGAAGCTTCTTTGCGCTCTCTCCAAAGCTTCCACATCCTTTTAGGAACAGGAGCTCCATTTATAAAACTCGCCCCCCCCCCCCCCCCCCCGCCCCCGCTCACCGTCACTCAGCTACTGAAAGAAGGGGCTAACTCCACCACAGACTTACTATCGACCACAAAGCATAGTCCCAAAACTCTGCCTCTCACTGAACACCAGATGGGTAGAACTCCAGATAGCCTGGGGCTAGATGGGCTGAGGAGCCTTTCTTTGTGCCATCATGATGTCTATCTCTTATAGGAGAGGGGGGAACACTTTGTGAAAGGAAAATGAGGATCGCGATAATCTCATGACGCCCGGTATTGTCACTGGAGTTAAAACAGACACAGGTTTCACTCCAAGAATGAATAATAATTAGCAAGCGGGCAGTGATTGGGACGGGATTCCACGGCACAGTGAGCTGGACAACGCTTACCCAGGTAGGCTGCATGGTTCTTTAAAGCTTTGGGGAACTCTTGGCTCAGGGCTTCCCTTGAGGTAATGACTTTACCCGAGGCACTTTCCTTCACCACCGCTCCATTCCAATCGTACGCTCCGACTGCTCCGAGCAGGACCCCGTCCTGGTGATGGCGTGGGAGGAAAAACAGCGGAGTTTCAATTCCTTCCCGTCACACAATTTAAGCTTTCGCAGAGAGAGGGAGTGGCAGCTCTTGGTGAGGGCTGGACACGGACACACACAGACACACGTGCGCACATTCAAACACACACACACACGCAATCAGACACACTCACTCCCTCAAACACACACACTCCAAAGAGGAGATATATTAGACAAGCAGATACAGAATAAGAGCACTTGTCTCTTTTTACAGAGAATAGGAGTAACTCTGACTCGCTGCAATAGTGTAAATCAGGTAGTTTTGAACAGCTGCCTTTTATATTGGCTTCAACCAAGCAGCTAAAATAACACACAGCCAATTGAACATAATCTGCTTTGCTCCACTGCCTAAAGTCAAAATTACCCTCAGTAAAAACAGAGGATGCTGGAAAAGCTCAGCAGGTCTGGCAGCCTCAGTACAGACAGAAACTGAGTTAATGTTTCGCGTCTAAATAGGACTCTTCTTTGGAGCAAAATTACCATAAGATATTTGAGCAGAATGGATGGAAAAGGTCCTTAGGGATGGGATTTACGACCATTTAGAAAGATGCGGATTAATCCGGGATAGTCAGCACGGATTCGTGAAGGGCAAGTCGTGCCTCACAAATTTGATAGAATTTTTTGAGGAGGTAACTAAGTGTGTTGATGAAGGTAGGGCAGTTGATGTCATATACATGGATTTTAGTAAGGCGTTTGATAAGGTCCCCCATGGTCGGCTTATGATGAAAGTAAGGAGGTGTGGGATAGAGGGAAAGTTGGCCGATTGGATAGGTAACTGGCTGTCTGATTGAAGACAGAGGGTGGTGGTCGATGGAAACTTTTCGGACTGGAGGCAGGTTGCTAGCGGAGTGCCGCAGGGATCAGTGCTTGGTCCTCTGCTCTTTGTGATTTTTATTAATGACTTAGAGGAGGGGGCTGAAGGGTGGATCAGTAAATTTGCTGATGACACCAAGATTGGTGGAGTAGTGGATGAGGTGGAGGGCTGTTGTAGGCTGCAAAGAGACATAGATAGGATGCAAAGCTGGGCTGAAAAATGGCAAATGGAGTTTAACCCTGATAAATGTGAGGTGATTCATTTTGGTAGGACTAATTTAAATGTGGATTACAGGGTCAAAGGTAGGGTTCTGAAGACTGTGGAGGAACAGAGAGATCTTGGGGTCCAAATCCACAGATCTCTAAAGGTTGCCACTCAAGTGGATAGAGCTGTGAAGAAGGCCTATAGTGTGTTAGCTTTTATTAACAGGGGGTTGGAGTTTAAGAGCTGTGGGGTTATGCTGCAACTGTACAGGACCTTGGTGAGACCACATTTGGAATATTGTGTGCAGTTCTGGTCACCTCACTATAAGAAGGATGTGGAAGCGCTGGAAAGAGTGCAGAGGAGATTTACCAGGATGCTGCCTGGTTTGGAGGGTAGGTCTTATGAGGAAAGAACATAGAACATAGAACATAGAACATTACAGCACAGAACAGGCCCTTCGGCCCACGATGTTGTGCCGACCTTCATCTGAAACCAAGATCAAGCTATCCCACTCCCTACCATCCTGGTGTGCTCCATGTGCCTATCCAATAACCGCTTAAATGTTCCTAAAGTGTCTGACTCCACTATCACTGCAGGCAGTCCATTCCACACCCCAACCACTCTCTGCGTGAAGAACCTACCTCTGATATCCTTCCTATATCTCCCACCATGAACCCTATAGTTATGCCCCCTTGTAATAGCTCCATCCACCCGAGGAAATAGTCTTTGAACGTTCACTCGATCTATCCCCTTCATCATTTTATAAACCTCTATTAAGTCTCCCCTCAATCTCCTCCGCTCCAGAGAGAACAGCCCCAGCTCCCTCAACCTTTCCTCATAAGACCGACACTCCAAACCAGGCAGCATCCTGGTAAATCTCCTCTGCACTCTTTCAAAGCCAGTACTGAGGGAGCGCCGCACTGTGGGAGGGCCAGCGCCGCACTGTGGGAGGGCCAGCACTGAGGGAGCGCCAGCACTGAGGGAGCGCCAGCACTGAGGGAGCGCCAGCACTGAGGGAGCGCCGCACTGTGGGAGGGCCAGCACTGAGGGAGCGCCGCACTGTAGGAGGGCCGCACTGAGGGAGCGCCAGCACTGAGGGAGCGCCGCACTGAGGGAGCACCAGCACTGAGGGAGCGCCAGCACTGTGGGAGGGCCAGCACTGAGGGAGCGCCGCACTGTGGGAGGGCCAGCACTGAGGGAGGGCCGCACTGTGGGAGCGCCGCACTGAGGGAGCGCCAGCACTGAGGGAGCGCCAGCACTGAGGGAGCGCCGCACTGAGGGAGCGCCAGCACTGAGGGAGCGCCGCACTGTGGGAGGGCCAGCACTGAGGGAGCGCCGCACTGTGGGAGGGCCAGCGCCGCACTGTGGGAGGGCCAGCACTGAGGGAGCGCCGCACTGTGGGAGCGCCGCACTGAGGGAGCGCCAGCACTGAGGGAGCGCCAGCACTGAGGGAGCGCCGCACTGTGGGAGGGCCAGCACTGAGGGAGCGCCGCACTGTGGGAGGGCCGCACTGAGGGAGCGCCAGCACTGAGGGAGCGCCGCACTGAGGGAGGGCCAGCACTGTGGGAGGGCCAGCACTGAGGGAGCGCCGCACTGAGGGAGCGCCGCACTGAGGGAGCGCCAGCACTGAGGGAGCGTCGCACTGAGGGAGCGCCAGCACTGAGGGAGCGCCGCACTGAGGGAGGGCCGCACTGTGGGAGGGCCAGCACTGAGGGAGCGCCAGCACTGAGGGAGCGCCGCACTGTGGGAGGGCCAGCACTGTGGGAGGGCCAGCACTGAGGGAGCGCCGCACTGAGGGAGCGCCAGCACTGAGGGAGCGCCGCACTGTGGGAGGGCCAGCACTGAGGGAGCGCCGCACTGTGGGAGCGCCGCACTGTGGGAGCGCCGCACTGAGGGAGCGCCAGCACTGAGGGAGCGCCAGCACTGAGGGAGCGCCGCACTGTGGGAGGGCCAGCACTGAGGGAGTGCCGCACTGTGGGAGGGCCAGCGCCGCACTGTGGGAGGGCCAGCACTGAGGGAGCGCCGCACTGTGGGAGCGCCGCACTGTGGGAGCGCCGCACTGAGGGAGCGCCAGCACTGAGGGAGCGCCAGCACTGTGGGAGGGCCAGCACTGAGGGAGCGCCGCACTGAGGGAGCGCCGCACTGAGGGAGCGCCAGCACTGAGGGAGCGTCGCACTGAGGGAGCGCCAGCACTGAGGGAGTGCCGCACTGAGGGAGCGCCGCACTGTGGGAGGGCCAGCACTGAGGGAGCGCCAGCACTGAGGGAGCGCCGCACTGTGGGAGGGCCAGCACTGTGGGATGGCCAGCACTGAGGGAGCGCCGCACTGAGGGAGCGCCAGCACTGAGGGAGCGCCGCACTGTGGGAGGGCCAGCACTGAGGGAGCGCCGCACTGTGGGAGGGCCAGCACTGAGGGAGCGCCAGCACTGTGGGAGGGCCAGCGCCGCACTGTGGGAGGGCCAGCACTGAGGGAGCGCCGCACTGTGGGAGGGCCAGCACTGAGGGAGCGCCAGCACTGAGGGAGCGCCAGCACTGAGGGAGCGCCAGCACTGAGGGAGCGCCGCACTGTGGGTGGGCCAGCACTGAGGGAGCGCCAGCACTGAGGGAGCGCCAGCACTGAGGGAGCGCCGCACTGTGGGAGGGCCAGCACTGAGGGAGGGCCGCACTGTGGGAGCGCCAGCACTGAGGGAGCGCCAGCACTGAGGGAGCGCCAGCACTGAGGGAGCGCCAGCACTGAGGGAGCGCCAGCACTGAGGGAGCGCCGCACTGTGGGAGGGCCAGCACTGAGGGAGCGCCAGCACTGAGGGAGCGCCAGCACTGAGGGAGCGCCGCACTGTGGGAGGGCCAGCACTGAGGGAGGGCCGCACCGTGGGAGGGCCAGCACTGAGGGAGCGCCAGCACTGAGGGAGCGCCGCACTGTGGGAGGGCCAGCACTGAGGGAGCGCCGCACTGAGGGAGCGCCGCACTGTGGGAGGGCCGCACTGAGGGAGCGCCAGCACTGAGGGAGCGCCAGCACTGAGGGAGCGCCAGCACTGAGGGAGCGCCAGCACTGAGGGAGGGCCAGCACTGAGGGAGCGCCAGCACTGAGGGAGGGCCAGCACTGAGGGAGGGCCAGCACTGAGGGAGGGCCAGCACTGAGGGAGCGCCAGCACTGAGGGAGCGCCAGCACTGAGGGAGCGCCAGCACTGAGGGAGCGCCGCACTGTGGGAGCGCCGCACTGTGGGAGGGCCGCACTGAGGGAGCGCCAGCACTGAGGGAGCGCCGCACTGAGGGAGCGCCGCACTGTGGGAGCGCCAGCACTGAGGGAGCGCCGCACTGTGGGAGCACCAGCACTGAGGGAGCGCCGCACTGTGGGAGGGCCGCACTGAGGGAGGGCCAGCACTGAGGGAGCGCCAGCACTGAGGGAGCGCCAGCACTGAGAGAGCGCCGCACTGTGGGAGGGCCAGCACTGAGGGAGCGCCAGCACTGAGGGAGCGCCGCACTGTGGGAGGGCCGCACTGAGGGAGGGCCAGCACTGAGGGAGCGCCAGCACTGAGGGAGCGCCGCACTGAGGGAGCGCCAGCACTGAGGGAGCGTCGCACTGAGGGAGCGCCAGCACTGAGGGAGCGCCGCACTGAGGGAGGGCCGCACTGTGGGAGGGCCAGCACTGAGGGAGCGCCAGCACTGAGGGAGCGCCGCACTGTGGGAGGGCCAGCACTGTGGGAGGGCCAGCACTGAGGGAGCGCCGCACTGAGGGAGCGCCAGCACTGAGGGAGCGCCGCACTGTGGGAGGGCCAGCACTGAGGGAGCGCCGCACTGTGGGAGCGCCGCACTGTGGGAGCGCCGCACTGAGGGAGCGCCAGCACTGAGGGAGCGCCAGCACTGAGGGAGCGCCGCACTGTGGGAGGGCCAGCACTGAGGGAGTGCCGCACTGTGGGAGGGCCAGCGCCGCACTGTGGGAGGGCCAGCACTGAGGGAGCGCCGCACTGTGGGAGCGCCGCACTGTGGGAGCGCCGCACTGAGGGAGCGCCAGCACTGAGGGAGCGCCAGCACTGTGGGAGGGCCAGCACTGAGGGAGCGCCGCACTGAGGGAGCGCCGCACTGAGGGAGCGCCAGCACTGAGGGAGCGTCGCACTGAGGGAGCGCCAGCACTGAGGGAGTGCCGCACTGAGGGAGCGCCGCACTGTGGGAGGGCCAGCACTGAGGGAGCGCCAGCACTGAGGGAGCGCCGCACTGTGGGAGGGCCAGCACTGTGGGATGGCCAGCACTGAGGGAGCGCCGCACTGAGGGAGCGCCAGCACTGAGGGAGCGCCGCACTGTGGGAGGGCCAGCACTGAGGGAGCGCCGCACTGTGGGAGGGCCAGCACTGAGGGAGCGCCAGCACTGTGGGAGGGCCAGCGCCGCACTGTGGGAGGGCCAGCACTGAGGGAGCGCCGCACTGTGGGAGGGCCAGCACTGAGGGAGCGCCAGCACTGAGGGAGCGCCAGCACTGAGGGAGCGCCAGCACTGAGGGAGCGCCGCACTGTGGGTGGGCCAGCACTGAGGGAGCGCCAGCACTGAGGGAGCGCCAGCACTGAGGGAGCGCCGCACTGTGGGAGGGCCAGCACTGAGGGAGGGCCGCACTGTGGGAGCGCCAGCACTGAGGGAGCGCCAGCACTGAGGGAGCGCCAGCACTGAGGGAGCGCCAGCACTGAGGGAGCGCCAGCACTGAGGGAGCGCCGCACTGTGGGAGGGCCAGCACTGAGGGAGCGCCAGCACTGAGGGAGCGCCAGCACTGAGGGAGCGCCGCACTGTGGGAGGGCCAGCACTGAGGGAGGGCCGCACCGTGGGAGGGCCAGCACTGAGGGAGCGCCAGCACTGAGGGAGCGCCGCACTGTGGGAGGGCCAGCACTGAGGGAGCGCCGCACTGAGGGAGCGCCGCACTGTGGGAGGGCCGCACTGAGGGAGCGCCAGCACTGAGGGAGCGCCAGCACTGAGGGAGCGCCAGCACTGAGGGAGCGCCAGCACTGAGGGAGCGCCAGCACTGAGGGAGGGCCAGCACTGAGGGAGCGCCAGCACTGAGGGAGGGCCAGCACTGAGGGAGGGCCAGCACTGAGGGAGGGCCAGCACTGAGGGAGCGCCAGCACTGAGGGAGCGCCAGCACTGAGGGAGCGCCAGCACTGAGGGAGCGCCGCACTGTGGGAGCGCCGCACTGTGGGAGGGCCGCACTGAGGGAGCGCCAGCACTGAGGGAGCGCCGCACTGAGGGAGCGCCGCACTGTGGGAGCGCCAGCACTGAGGGAGCGCCGCACTGTGGGAGCACCAGCACTGTGGGAGCGCCGCACTGTGGGAGGGCCGCACTGAGGGAGGGCCAGCACTGAGGGAGCGCCAGCACTGAGGGAGCGCCAGCACTGAGGGAGCGCCGCACTGTGGGAGGGCCAGCACTGAGGGAGCGCCAGCACTGAGGGAGCGCCGCACTGTGGGAGGGCCGCACTGAGGGAGGGCCAGCACTGAGGGAGCGCCAGCACTGAGGGAGCGCCAGCACTGAGGGAGCGCCGCACTGTGGGAGGGCCAGCACTGAGGGAGGGCCGCACTGTGGGAGGGCCGCACTGAGGGAGGGCCAGCACTGAGGGAGCGCCGCACTGAGGGAGCGCCGCACTGTGGGAGGGCCAGCACTGAGGGAGGGCTGCACTGTGGGAGGGCCGCACTGAGGGAGGGCCAGCACTGAGGGAGCGCCAGCACTGAGGGAGCGCCAGCACTGAGGGAGCGCCGCACTGTGGGAGGGCCAGCACTGAGGGAGCGCCAGCACTGAGGGAGCGCCGCACTGTGGGAGGGCCGCACTGAGGGAGGGCCAGCACTGAGGGAGCGCCAGCACTGAGGGAGCGCCAGCACTGAGGGAGCGCCGCACTGTGGGAGGGCCAGCACTGAGGGAGGGCCGCACTGTGGGAGGGCCGCACTGAGGGAGGGCCAGCACTGAGGGAGCGCCGCACTGAGGGAGCGCCGCACTGTGGGAGGGCCAGCACTGAGGGAGGGCTGCACTGTGGGAGGGCCGCACTGAGGGAGGGCCAGCACTGAGGGAGCGCCAGCACTGAGGGAGCGCCAGCACTGAGGGAGCGCCGCACTGTGGGAGTTGCTGTCAGATGAGACTGACACTTCTATTGCTCCTCTAGGTGAGTGTAAAAGATTCCATTGCATTATTTACCCTTCAAATAGCATCACAAATAAAAGATGATCTGACCATTATTATGGTATTTGCTGGAGCTTTCTTTGCGTAAATTGACTGCGATATTTCTGATATAACCGCAGTAACTTCACTTCAAAAGTATTTAATCGACAGTATAGAGTTTTGGAATGTCCTGAGATCGTGAAGGGCACTATATTACTCTGTTTTTTCAGAGGAGTTATGGAGTAAACCACGCTGGCAGCTGCTGAAGCGTTCAGTGTAAATGGATTTAAGAGGCAAGCGTGAAGGATTGAACAGAGCGAAGGTCTGGCGACTATGGGTCTGACCTGGTGGATGCTGAGCAGCTGCAGTGCCACCCTGCTCCTGCTGATGGCGATACTGACCTGCAGAACTGCCTCCATGTATGGAAGGTAGCTCTGGTTCCAGGTCTCTCAGACATGTCACTGTCATCCCTGCTCATGCACACACGGTACTTTGGTTAGAATAAAGGGATGCAAAACCTTTCAGGGATAAACAACATTCCCGTGCATCTGTTACAAGGATAATAAGGCAGGATTTACAGACCAGTGGTCAGTTCCTGCATAGAATTCCTGCAGCACGGTGGCACAGTGGGTTAGCACTGCTGCCTCACAGCGCCAGGGACCTGGGTTCGATTCCCGGCTCGGGTCACTGTCTGTGTGGAGTCTGCACGTTCTCCCCGTGTCTGCGTGGGTTTCCTCCGGGTGCTCCGGTTTCCTCCCACACAGTCGTGCTGGTTAGGGTGGATTGGCTGAGCTAAATTCTCCCTCGGTGTACCCGAACAGGCGCCAGAGTGTAGCGATTAGGGGATTTTCACAGTAACTTCATTGCAGTGTTAATGTAAGCCTTAATTGTGACTAATAAATAAACTTTACTTTAGAATTTATCATGCCAGCCCGTTCAAAGAGTTGTCCCATTAGTCAGTAGCAGCAGTGTGTACTATCTACAAGATGCACTGCAGCAATTCACCAAAGATCCTTAGACAGCACCTTCCAAACCCACCACCACTTCCATCTAGAAGGACAAGGGCAGCAGATACACGGGAACACCACCACCTGCAAGTTCCCCTCCGAGCCACTCACCATCCCGACTTGGAAATATATCGGCCGTTCCTTCACAGTCGCTGGGTCAAAATCCTGGAATTCCCTCCCTAACGGCATTGTGGGTCAACGCACAGAACATGGACTGCAGCGATTCAAGAAGGCAGCTCACCACCACCTTCTCAAGGGGCAGCTAGGGATGGACAATAAATGCTGGCCCAGCCAGCGACGCCCATGTCCCACAAATGAATAAAAAACAAAAAAAACTCCCTCCCTGAAGCATTTATCCAATTACTTTTGGGAATAATAACTCTTGACTCTTTGCCTCCACCTTCAGGCTGTCGCCCTCCAGATTAAAACACTTCCCTCAGATCATTAAGATAAAAGCAAAATAACACGGAACGCTGGAATCTGGAACAGAAAATGCTGGAAAGTCTCAGCAGGTCTGACAGCATCTGTGGAGAGAGAATTGGGCCAACGTTTTGAGTCTGGATGACCCTTCGTCAGAGTTGAAGACAAAGAAAATCGGACAAGAGTTATACTGCAAGGGTGGGGGGGGGGGGGGGTCTGTAACTGATAGGAATAGCAGAAGCTAAAAGACAAAGGGAATATAAATGGTGACGTTAAAGGCTCGGAATGGTGCTAGGAGTGTCCATTCAGAGACCAGAATGTGTAAATGGCAGAATCTGCGTGGGTTTCCTCCGGTCCTCCCACAGTCCAGAGATGAGCTGGTTAGGTGGATTGGCCATGCTAAATTGACCCTTAGTGTCCAAAGATGTGTGGGTTAGGGGGAATAGCGGGGGGTTACGTTGATGGGCCTGGGTGGGATGATCTGTCAGACAGTTGGTGCAGCCTCGATGGGCCAAATGGCCTCCTTCTGCACTGTAGGGATTCTATGATTCACAGGTGCAGAGTGTAGGAATGCAGCAAGTGGCCCTTCTGGCCATCTGTTTGTTTCCTCGGATTATTTCTGGTGCTTTGGCCGGTTCCGTTCAAGCCGTCTCCTTTTGGTGAACAATTCCCCCACCAGTGGAAACTACCTCTCCATAAGGTGAGAGGTCCCACCACACCAGGGGTGGTCACACCATTCAAATACGGGAATAGTCTCCTTTCCGTCAGCTCTGACATTGCTCACACTTTCTTTCATCCCAACTCAGGGCTCATAATGGGGCGGCACGGTGGCACAGTGGGTTAGCACTGCTGCCTCACAGCGCCAGGGACCCGGGTTCGATTCCCGGGGGCACGGTGGCACAGTGGTTAGCACTGCTGCCTCACAGCGCCAGGGGCACGGGTTCGATTCCCGGGGGCACGGTGGCACAGTGGTTAGCACTGCTGCCTCACAGCGCCAGGGGCACGGGTTCGATTCCTGGCCTCGGGTCACTGTCTGTGCGGAATCTGCACGTTCTCCTCGTGGCTGCGTGGGTTTCCTCCGGGTGCTCCGGTTACCCCCCCATCGGAAAGATGTGCAGGTTAGGTGCACTGGCCATGCTAAATTAATGCAGTAAGAGTTTTAACAACACCAGGTTAAAGTCCAACAGGTTTATTTGGTAGCAAATACCATTCGCTTTCGGAGCGCTGCTCCTTCGTCAGATGGAGTGGATATCTGCTCTCAAACAGGGCACAGAGACACAAACTCAAGTTACAGAATACTGATTAGAATGCAAATCTCTACAGCCAACCAGGTCTTAAAGATACAGACAATGTGAGTGGAGGGAGCATTAAACACAGGTTAAAGAGATGTGTATTGTCTCCAGACAGGACAGCCAGCAAGTCCAGAAGGCAAGCTGTGGAGGTTACTGACAGTGTGACATAAACCCAACATCCCGGTTTAGGCCGTCCTCATGTGAGCGGAACTTGACTATCAGTTTCTGCTCAGCGGCTCTGCGCTGTCGTGTGTCGTGAAGGCCGCCTTGGAGAACGCTTACCCGAAGATCAGAGGCTGAATGCCCGTGACCGCTGAAGTGCTCCCCCGCAGGAAGAGAACAGTCTTGCCTGGCGATTGTCGAGCGGTGTTCATTCATCCGTTGTCGTAGCGTCTGCATGGGTTCTGCATGGAGATGCACGGCATCTTCACATCATGCTAAATTAATGTCAGGGGGATTAGCAGGGTTACGGGAATAGGGCCTGGGTGGGATTGTGCTCGGTGCAGACTCGATGGGCCGAATGGCCTCCTTCTGCACTGTAGGGACTCTGATATATCCTGGGAAGAGACGTATTGTATCAATGGTTCCTCCGGTCAAGCTGGAGATGGAGGAAGTATTTTGTGGTGCACACTCCAGTGTGGCGAGAAAATCCTTGGCTGTTAATTAGGTAATTAATTCCTAATTAGATGTTAGGATAGCTAATATCTTGCATCCTCTGCGACTGAATAAACCTTGGCAGTAACTACATGAAAGATTTGCTCCTGGAATCTACGGGGAATTCATCATTCTATTAAAAGAAAGAAAATGTTGTCTTTTCTGAGGAAGGAGAAAGTCAACATAGGTTTGTTGCAAAAAACTCATCTGGACGACAGAGAGCACCTCAAACCCGGGAGGGACTGGGTGGGACAGGTGATTTTCACTTCTTTCTCGATCAGTGGTTGAGGAGCAGCAGTGTTGGTTCCTCAGAATCTACCTTGTAATTTACAGAGCTGTGTGAAAGGCAAAGGGAGGTAGGTATGTCGTTTTTAAGGGGCTGGTATATGGGGATAGTGGTTAGCACGGCTACCTCACAGCGCCAGGGACCCGGGTTCCATTCCCGGCTTGGGTCACTGTCTGTGCGGGGTCTGCACGTTCTCCCCGTGTCTGCGTGGGTTTCCTCCGGGTGCTCCGGTTTCCTCCCACAGTCTGAAAGACGTGCTGGTTAGGGTGCATTGGCCGTGCTAAATTTTCCTTCAGTGTACCCGAACAGGCGCCGGAGTGTGGCGACTAGGGGATTCTCATAGTAACTTCATTGCAGTGTTAATGTAAGCCTACTTAAAAGTTTATTTATTAGTCACAAGTCAGCTTACATTAACACTGCAATGAAGTTATTGTAAAAATCCCCTAGTCGCCACACTCCGGCACATGCTCGGGTTACGCTGAGGGAGAATTTAGCACGGCCAATGCACCCTAACTAGCGCGTCTTTCGGACTGTGGGAGGAAACTGGAGCACCCGGGGGAAACCCACGCAGACACGGGGAGAACGTGCAGACTCCACACAGACAGTGACCCAAGCCAGGAATGGAACCCGGGTCCCTGGCGCTGTGAGGCAGCCGTGCTAACCACTGTGCCACCCCATGAAACTGGTCAGTCTTTACAATCCTTACAGTCACTTTTATTTCTCAGGGATCCTAAGGCTACGCTAGATAAGTGTGATAACCCTATTGATATTAACACTTTGAAAGCTTGGGGGATAGTGGCACGGTAGCACAGTGGTTAGCACTGCTGCTTCACAGCTCCAGGGAGCTGGGTTCGATTCCCGGCTTGGGTCACTGTCTGTGTGGAGTTTGCACATCCTCCTCGTGTCTGCGTGGGTTTCCTCCGGGTGCTCCGGTTTCCTCCCACAGTCCAAAGAAGTGCGGGTTAGGTCGATTGGCCATGCTAAAATTGCCCCTTAGTGTTCTGGGACGCGTAGATTAGAGGGATTAGCGGGTAAAATATGTAGGGATATGGGGGTAGGGCTGGGTGCTGGGTGGGATTGTGGTCGGTGCAGACTCGATGGGCCGAATGGCCTCTTTCTGTACTGTAGGGTTTCTATGATTTCTATGATAGTCTGCGAGTTAGAGGGAAGATCCAATTTGACTTCCACTCTTTCCCCCATTCAGGGTATTCCGGATTTCCCACCCAGTGTCATGGAGCACGGTTTTGGTATCTGGAGGAGGTAGAGGGCTCTATAGGCTGGGCGATATATTTGATGGTGTCACTCTGTTACCTTTTGAGCAGTTGTGTCATGTGATGATACTGCGCCTTTAAGAAATGTATTTTAAATCACATTTCTCTGCAGGATGTTTCTAGCAGTCCCTAGCATTTCGTCGGTGCCAGTTTGTCTGTAGCCGGTGTCCTCTATCGTTACTGAAGCAGTATAATTGACATTGTTTTAATCTGAACTAATGCAGTGTTCTGTTGGCCCCTGGAATTGCAGAGTAAAGCTTGATTGGGATAACTGACAGGTCAGGTCATATGACTGGGGACAGCTATGTTTTCACAGAGAATTCCAGCTTCGTTCTTCAGATGCTGTTCTCGAAGCAGCAGAGAGAGACTTATCCTTTCCTGTCTCTGGAGTCTGAAGACTGGAAGCTAGATTTACTCCTGTTTTGCTGCATTAAGGGTATATCCTTCTCTGAAAGAGATCTTGCAGTAATTATTGGTGTGGAGACATGGGGTGTTATTTGGGAATATGGTAATAAAATCTCAGTTCGTAGTAGAACGAGAGAGACTCAGTTTAAGATCTTGCAGCATCTGTACATTACTCCATACTTACAGCACAGGTTTGACCCTGTATTATCCTCACTGTTCCAAAATGCAAGATGGATATGTGGGATTACTTTGCACTGACTCTCCAACAGAGCACCTTACCCAGGCCCTACGCCTGTAACACATGTACTTACCCCGCTACGCCCCTTAAGCTACACATCTTGGGACACTAAGGGCAACTTAGCACGGCCAATCTACCTAACCCGCACATCTTTGGAGTGTGGGAGGAAACCGGAGCACCCGGAGGAAACCCACGCAGATGCGGGGGGAGAACGTGCAGACTCCGCACAGTCACCTGAAGCCAGGGATCGAACCCGAGTCCCCGGAGCCGAGAGGCAGCAGTGCTAACCCACTGTGCCTTCTGGGCTTTCCCTCTGTGTTCCTGTGGATCACGTAAAACCAAATAGTCCTGAAAGCACCGACCGCCTCATCAGTGTGCTATCACAGACGGGTGATATCAACAAACTTGTATTTACAGCCACATTTCACCTCAAAAAACACCTTGAAGCACTTCACACAGTGGCCTCTGAACCAGGGAAAGTATTAGGAAGGGTGACAAAAAGCTTGACCAGAGATGGGCTTTAAGGGTTGTGATGAAGGAGCCAGAGGTAGACAGGTGCAGATGTTTAACATAGAAACTAGAAGCAGGAGTAGGTCATTTGGCCCTCCGAGCCTGCTCCGCCATTCATTTTGATCACGGCTGATCATCGAATTCAATATCCTGATCCTCCCATATCCCTCGATCCCTTTAGCCCCGAGAGCGATGTCTAATTTCTTCTTGAAATCAGACGTTTTGGCCTCAACTACTTTCTGTGGGAGTGAATTCCACACATTCACCACCCTCTGGTAAAGAAATTCCTCACCTCCGTTCTAAAAGGTTTACCCCTTATCCCCAAACTATGACCCCTGGTTCTGGACTCCCCCACCATCGGGAACATTCTTTCTGAATCTACCCTGTCAGAATTTTATAAGTTTCTATGAGGTCCCCTCTCACTCTTCTAAACTCCAGTGGATACAATCCTAACCCACTTAGTCTCTCCTCCTATGACAGACCTGCCATCCCAGGAATCAGCCTGGTAAACCTTCGCTGTACTCCCTCTATAGCAAGGACATCCTTCCTCAGATAAGGACACCAAAACTACACACAATACTCCAGGTGTAGCCTCACCAACACCCTATACAATTGCAGCAAAACATCCCTATCCCTATACTCAAATCCTCTCGCTATGAAGGACAACATACCATTTGCCTTCCTCACTGCCTGCTGTACCTGCGCGCTTACTTTCAGCGACTGATGCACGAGGACTCCAAGGTCTCGCTGAGTATCCGCCTCTCTCAATTTACACCCATTCAAGTAATAATCTGTTTTCCTATTATTGCTACCAAAGTGGATAACCTCACATTTATCCACATTATACTGCATCTGCCATGCAGAAGCCCACACACTCAGCCTGTCCCAATCACGCTGAAGCATCTCTGCATCCTCCTCACAGCTCACCCTCCCACCCAACTTTGTATCATCTGCAAATGTGGAGATAATACATTCAGTTCCCTCTTTATGGAGAGAACTGCAGAAAGAAGGGCCCTGACTAAGGGCACGGCTGTCAATGACGGCACAAAGGGACAGGGGCTACGCAAGGGGTCGGAGTTGGAGGGGCTCTGGGCATTAGAAAGCTGGAGGAAGGGTGTGGATTCAGTTAAATGCAAGGATTTTAAATGGGCAGATTTGCTGGCCTGGGAGCCAGTGTGGGTCAGTGAGCGTAGGGGTGATGGGGGAAACAGGACACAGTGAGAAGATAAGATTCAGCAGTAAAGGAAATGTCTGCTCTGAAACTCGACAGATTGGCGCCGTCTCAAACTGCTCTGTCAAGGCCAATGAGGCTCACCAACCAGAAGCTTCTTTGCTGATATGACTACATGTAAAAAAAAACATCTGCCAAGGACATTTCCATTGGTCTTGGTATCCCTGGGCTAGAGAGTGAAGCAAATCAGCCAGTTTCTGTTCCGTATCCCTATCCAGGGACATTGTGGATGTCAGGTGAAGCTACTGTGAACCTAAAACTGACCTAAAAACAGCCAACGCTGGATAAACTCAGCAGGTCGGGCAGCACCTGTGGAGAGAGGAACACCTTCGACAAAACCTCACTGTCCAAACTGCTTACACTGAGGGTGGACCTCTGTGCGAGTTGCCGGAGGGGTGAGGAGGAAAGAGTGCCTGTAGACCCTTTACCCCAGGCAAGAGTTGGGGCAGCACAGGGGGGAAACGGGAGTGGGCAAAACCGAAAGAAACCTGACCAATACCACCCCCTCCCCTCTCCCCACCACCCCCTGAGCACTATAGAACGAATCATACAATCCCTACAGTGAAGAAGGAGGCCATTCGGCCCATCAAGCCTGCAATGACAACAGCCTCACCCAGGCCCTATCCCCGTAACCCCACGGGGTGGCACAGCGGTTGGCGCTGCTGCTTCACAGCACCAGGGACCCGGGTTCGATTCCCTGCTTGGGAATCCACACTGTCTGTGCGGAGTCTGCACGTTCTCCCCGTGTCTGCGTGGGTTTCCTCCGGGTGGCTCCAGTTTCTTCCCACAGTCTGAAAGACGTGCTGGTTAGGGTGCATTGACCTGAACAGGCGCCGGAGTGTGGCCACTAAGGGGAATTCACAGTAACTTCATTGCAGTGTTAATGTAAGCCTTACTTGTGACTAATAAGCAAACTTTACTTTTAAATTTTTATATTTATCCTACTAATCCCTCTAACTCACACATCCCAGGACACTAAGGGGCAATTTTAGCGTGGCCAATCAACCTAACCCGCACATCTTTGGAGTGTGGGAGGAAACTGGAGCACCCGGAGGAAACCCACGCAGACACGGGGAGAATGTGCAAACTCCACACAGACAGTGACCCAAGTGGGGAATTGAACCCGGGTCCCTGGTGCTGTGAGGCAGCAGTGCTAACTACTGTGCCACCGTGCCGCCCACTGTGCCACCGTGCCGCCCACTGTGCCACCGTGCCACCCACCGTGTAAGCAGCTGTATCCCTTCACTGTCTGAAAGCTATGATGTGGAGATGCTGGCGTTGGACTGGGGTAAACACAGTAAGAAGTCTCACAACACCAGGTTAAAGTCCAACAGGTTTATTTGGTAGCACGAGCTTTCAGAGCGCTGCCCCTTCATCAGGTGAGGGTTAGGGTTACCTGATGAAGGGGCAGCGCTCCAAAAGCTCGTGATACCAAATAAACCTGTTGGACTTTAACCTGATGTTGTGAGACTTCTTACTGTGTCTGAAAGCTGATCGGCAATTTACAATCACAGCTTATTCAGGTCTCAATAAAATATTATCCTCACTGAATTTAACTCACTCATAAGCAAAGAAACCCGAGTCGCCTATTTTTATTCCTGTTTATTCGGCTAGCGCAGCTGAGCCAGAATCACCCAAAATTGAGGGTGTTTCTCAAATCGATTTTAAATAGGTTACGGGTTACAAAGGTCAGCAGGAATTGGTACACAACAGCCTTGGTCCAGAGAATTCCCAATTTCCTTGTGGGAGGCTCAATGTGAAGCAGTGTGATGCAGACGGCCAGAAGAATGAGCTTGAAGAGTATTGTGTTTTTTTTAAAGGAGCCCATGTTTATATTGGACGGTGCAGGTTTCAGGAATGTCAGAGGGTTGGCAGGAAAGTGAAGCCTCCGGTTCAAAAGAGACAAGATCTACATTTCAAACGAGGAAGCTGTCAAACAGCCTGGCACCCACTCGCTGAGCTCCCAATCCTATCCCACACCCCAACCGTTCCTGCCTCCATCCCCTCAGCTCCCATCGCCACCCCGCCGAACCGCCCACATTCACCCACCCTCAACCCACTCCTTCCGCTCCCACACCTCCATGCTTTCTCTCCCTCTGTGCCCCACTCCAACTGGCACACCCCATTCCCCAAAATCCCAGCCCCCGACCTCAGCCTGAATCTCGCTCCCTGAGCTCCGGCCCACAGTTCCCCAGGGTAGGAAGAGTTTCCCCACCTTCACACGAATCATATTCAACAGGTGTGAAGATGCTGCCAGCAAGGGAGATACAGGACCTGCCAATGGTCCTCGCTCTGGAGTTGGCCACAGTGCTTCTTACCGTTTCTCAGGTGTGTCTTTAGCAGAATGGAATGTCCTCAGACCCATGACGGAGCTCAATGGGCCGCTCCAGTGTTATTCACCCTGAACCCTGAACCCCCCACCCACTCAGTCATGTAGAACCACAGTTAGAGCAAATCCATAATCCCAACAGAATCATAGGAGGATTATAAAATCACACAGTGTAGAAGAGGCCCTTTGGCCCATCGAGGCTGCACTGACACACAAGAAACACCTGACCTCCCACCTAATCCCACCTGCCAGCACTTGGCCCATTGCCCTGAATGTTACGACGCGCCAAGTGTTCATCCAGGGACTATTTAAAGGATGTGAGGCATCCCCCGCCCCCACCACCCTCCCAGGCAGCGCATTCCAGACCCTCACCACCCTCTGGGGAAAAGATCTTTTCCTCACATCCCCCCTAAACCTCCTGCCCCTCATCTTGAACCTGTGTCCCCTCGTGACTGACCCTTCAACTCAGGGGAACAGCTGCTCCTTATCCACCCTGTCCGTGCCCCTCATAATCTTGTACACCTCGATCAGGTCGCCCCTCAGTCTTCTCTGCTCCAATGAAAACAACCCAAGCCTACCCAATCTCTCTCCATAACTTAAATGCTCCATCCCAGGCAGCATCCTGGTGAATCTCCTCTGCACCTCCTCCAATGCAATCACATGCTTCCTATAATGTGGCGACCAGAACTGCACAGAGTACTCCAGCAGTGGCTTCCTCAAAGTTCGATACAATTCCAACATGACTTCCCTGCTTTTGTAATCCACACCTCGATGGATAAAGGCAAGTGTCCCATGTGCCTTTTTCACCATCCTACTAACATGCTCTCTGTCTTCAGAGATCGATGGACAAACACACCAAGGTCCCTTTGTTCCACAGAACTTCCTAATGTCCTACCATTCAAATTATTTCTTCCAAAATGTATCACCTCACACTTTTCAGGGTTAAATTCCATCTGCCACTTATCCGCCATTTAACCATCTCGTCTATATCTCCTTGTAGCCCAAGACATTTAACCTCACTGTCAGCCACCCAGCCAACAAATCCAGACTCTGTAAATCCCAAATTCCCAAAAACCCAGAGCACTGTTAAATCCGTCATTCCGTAAATCCGGAGCCCCAATAAATCCTGATGGTCAATAATTGCTACTCCAAACGGAGGGAACTTAGTCCCTGCTCCCCTCACAGATTTTTGTTCTTTCATCCACCTAGTTCTTCACCCCAATGCAAACTCTCCCTTGCGCACAGAAGGGCACAGGAAGTGTAGTACGTCCCCTTTCCCTGATCACCACACACACACTCCCATTACAGAACAAGGCCCAGCACACTGCTTACCTCCAAGACATGGGCTGAAAATCCTGCCTGCGACATTTCCAGCTCAAAAGAGCTTTCGTTTTGCTGAATTGTTCCTGGAAGGACATTCAGGAGAGAAACAGGAGATTGATTCGGGTCAGTCGCTAAGCAGGAACAAAATCATTCACGACCAATCTGACCCAAAGTCGTATATTCAAATCAATCTGCAAATACCAACATTGGGTCAGTTTCAGAGGGTTTAAGAATGAAACCTCTCCCCCAGCACCCTATGTTACAGACTATTTCCACTGACGTTAATCCCTCACACTGTCACTCAGGACCCCTCTCCCCCAGCACCCTGTGTTACTGACTGTATCTCTACTGATATTAATCCAGCTCCCTCACACTGTCACTCAGTAACCCCTCTCCCCTCAGCACCCTGTGTTACTGACTGTATCTCTACTGATATTAATCCAGTTCCCTCACACTGTCACTCAGTAACCCCTCTCCCCCCAGCACCCTGTGTTACTGACTGTATCTCTCCTGATGTTAATCCAGCTCCCTCACACTGTCACTCAGTAACCCCTCTCCCCCCAGCACCCTGTGTTACTGACTGTATCTCTCCTGATGTTAATCCAGTTCCCTCACACTGTCACTCAGTAACCCCTCTCCCCCCAGCACCCTGTGTTACTGACTGTATCTCTCCTGATGTTAATCCAGCTCCCTCACACTGTCACTCAGTAACCCCTCTCCCCCCAGCACCCTGTGTTACTGACTGTATCTCTACTGATGTTAATCCAGCTCCCTCGCACTGTCACTCAGTAACCCCTATGCCCCAGCATCGTGTTACTGACTATATCTCTACTGATGTTAATCCAGCTCCCTCACACTGTCATTCAGTAACCCCTCTCCCCCAGCACCCTGTGTTACTGACTATATCTGTACTGATGTTAATCCAGCTCCCTCACACTGTCACTCAGTAACCCCTCTCCCCCCAGCACCCTGTGTTACTGACTGTATCTCTACTGATGTTAATCCAGCTCCCTCACACTGTCACTCAGTAACCCCTCTCCCCCCAGCACCCTGTGTTACTGACTGTATCTGTACTGATGTTAATCCAGCTCCCTCACACTGTCACTCAGTAACCCCTCTCCCCCAGCACCCTGTGTTACTGACTGTATCTGTACTGATGTTAATCCAGCTCCCTCACACTGTCACTCAGTAACCCCTCTCCCCCCAGCACCCTGTGTTACTGACTGTATCTGTACTGATGTTAATCCAGCTCCCTCACACTGTCACTCAGTAACCCCTCTCCCCCAGCACCCTGTGTTACTGACTGTATCTGTACTGATGTTAATCCAGCTCCCTCACTCTGTCACTCAGTGACCCCTCTCCCCCCAGCACCCTGTGTTACTGACTGTATCTCTACTGATGTTAATCCAGCTCCCTCACACTGTCACTCAGTAACCCCTCTCCCCCCAGCACCCTGTGTTACTGACTGTATCTCCACTGATGTTAATCCAGCTCCCTCACACTGTCACTCAGTAAACCCTCTCCCCCCAGCACCCTGTGTTACTGACTGTATCTCTACTGATGTTAATCCAGCTCCCTCACACTGTCACTCAGTAACCCCTCTCCCCCCAGCACCCTGTGTTACTGACTGTATCTCTACTGATGTTAACCCAGCTCCCTCACACTGTCACTCAGTAACCCCTCTCCCCCCAGCACCCTGTGTTTCTGACTATCTGTACTGATGTTAATCCAGCTCCCTCACACTGTCACTCAATAACCCCTGTCCCCCAGCACCCTGTGTTACTGACTGTATCTATACTGATGTTAATCCAGCTCCCTCACACTGTCACTCAGTAACCCCTCTCCCCCCAGCACCCTGTGTTACTGACTGTATCTCTACTGATGTTAATCTAGCTCCCTCACCCTGTCACTCAGTAACCCCGCTCCCCCAGCACCCTGTGTTACTGACTGTATCTGTGCTGATGTTAATCCAGCTCCCTCACACTGTCACTCAATAACCCCTGTCCCCCAGCACCCTGTGTTACTGACTGTACCTGTGCTGATGTTAATCCAGCTCCCTCACACTGTCACTCAGTAACCCCTCTCCCCACAGCATCCTGTGTTACTGACTGTATCTATACTGATGTTAATCCAGCTCCCTCACACTGTCACTCAGTAATCCCTCTCCCCCCAGCACCCTGTGTTACTGACTGTATCTCTACTGATGTTAATCTAGCTCCCTCACCCTGTCACTCAGTAACCCCTCTCCCCCAGCACCCTGTGTTACTGACTGTATCTGTGCTGATGTTAATCCAGCTCCCTCACACTGTCACTCAGTAACCCCTCTCCCCCCAGCACCCTGTGTTACTGACTGTATCTCTACTGATGTTAATCCAGCTCCCTCACACTGTCACTCAGTAACCCCTCTCCCCCCAGCACCCTGTGTTACTGACTGTATCTCTCCTGATGTTAATCCAGCTCCCTCACACTGTCACTCAGTAACCCCTCTCCCCCCAGCACCCTGTGTTACTGACTGTATCTGTGCTGATGTTAATCCAGCTCCCTCACACTGTCACTCAGTAACCCCTCTCCCCCAGCACCCTGTGTTACTGACTGTATCTGTGCTGATGTTAATCCAGCTCCCTCACACTGTCACTCAGTAACGCCTCTCCCCCAGCACCCTGTGTTACTGACTGTATCTCTACTGATGTTAATCCAGCTCCCTCACACTGTCACTCAGTAACCCCTCTCCCCCAGCACCCTGTGTTACTGACTGTATCTGTACTGATGTTAATCCAGCTCCCTCACACTGTCACTCAGTAACCCCTCTCCCCCCAGCACCCTGTGTTACTGACTGTATCTCTCCTGATGTTAATCCAGCTCCCTCACACTGTCACTCAGTAACCCCTCTCCCCCCAGCACCCTGTGTTACTGACTGTATCTCTACTGATGTTAACCCAGCTCCCTCACACTGTCACTCAATAACCCCTGTCCCCCAGCACCCTGTGTTACTGACTGTACCTGTGCTGATGTTAATCCAGCTCCCTCACACTGTCACTCAGTAACCCCTCTCCCCACAGCATCCTGTGTTACTGACTGTATCTATACTGATGTTAATCCAGCTCCCTCACACTGTCACTCAGTAACCCCTCTCCCCCAGCACCCTGTGTTACTAACTGTATCTGTACTGATGTTAATCCAGCTCCCTCACACTGTCACTCAGTAACCCCTCTCCCCCCAGCACCCTGTGTTACTGACTGTATCTCTACTGATGTTAATCTAGCTCCCTCACCCTGTCACTCAGTAACCCCTCTCCCCCAGCACCCTGTGTTACTGACTGTATCTCTCCTGATGTTAATCCAGCTCCCTCACACTGTCACTCAGTAACCCCTTTCCCCCCAGTACCGTGTTACTGACTGTATCTGTACTGATGTTAATCCAGCTCCCTCACACTGTCACTCAGTAACCCCTCTCCCCCCAGCACCCTGTGTTACTGACTATATCTGTACTGATGTTAATCCAGCTCCCTCACACTGTCACTCAGTGACCCCCCTCTCCCCCCAGCACCCTGTGTTACTGACTGTATCTGTACTGATGTTAATCCAGCTCCCTCACACTGTCACTCAGTAACCCCTCTCCCCCCAGCACCCTGTGTTACTGACTATATCTGTACTGATGTTAATCCAGCTCCCTCACACTGTCACTCAGTAACGCCTCTCCCCCAGCAGCCTGTGTTACTGACTGTATCTGTACTGATGTTAATCCAGCTCCCTCACACTGTCACTCAGTAACCCCTCTCCCCCAGCACCCTGTGTTACTGACTGTATCTCTACTGATGTTAATCCAGCTCCCTCACACTGTCACTCAGTAACCCCTCTCCCCCCAGCACCCTGTGTTACTGACTGTATCTGTACTGATGTAATCCAGCTCCCTCACACTGTCACTCAGTAACCCCTCTCCCCCAGCGCCCTGTGTTACTGACTGTATCTGTGCTGATGTTAATCCAGCTCCCTCACACTGTCACTCTGTAACCCCTCTCCCCCAGCACCCTGTGTTACTGACTGTATCTGTACTGATGTTAATCCAGCTCCCTCACACTGTCACTCAGTAACCCCTCTCCCCCAGCACCCTGTGTTACTGACTGTATCTCTACTGATGTTAATCCAGCTCCCTCACACTGTCACTCTGTAACCCCTCTCCCCCCAGCACCCTGTGTTACTGACTGTATCTGTACTGATGTTAATCCAGCTCCCTCACACTGTCACTCAGTCACCCCTCTCCCCCAGCACCCTGTGTTACTGACTGTATCTCCACTGATGTTAATCCAGCTCCCTCACACTGTCACTCAGTCACCCCTCTCCCTCAGCACCCTGTGTTACTGACTGTATCTCCACTGATGTTAATCCAGCTCCCTCACACTGTCACTCAGTAACCCCTCTCCCCCAGCACCCTGTGTTACTGACTGTATCTGTACTGATGTTAATCCAGCTCCCTCACACTGTCACTCAGTAACCCCTCTCCCCCAGCACCCTGTGTTACTGACTGTATCTCTCCTGATGTTAATCCAGCTCCCTCACACTGTCACTCAGTAACGCCTCTCCCCCAGCACCCTGTGTTACTGACTGTATCTCTACTGATGTTAATCCAGCTCCCTCACACTGTCACTCAGTAACCCCTCTCCCCCAGCACCCTGTGTTACTGACTGTATCTGTACTGATGTTAATCCAGCTCCCTCACACTGTCACTCAGTAACCCCTCTCCCCCAGCACCCTGTGTTACTGACTGTATCTGTACTGATGTTAATCCAGCTCCCTCACACTGTCACTCCAGCCAGCGACCTCAGCTACAAATGTCCAGGATCAAATATTTAAAAGGAACTGGGGCAGTAGGTGGAAGGGAAAAATAATTTTAAAATATGTGTCACGATCATTACCTTCTAACCCAAATATTCGGTCTCCCAGAGCATCCACAATGTCGTTTAGTGCAGCCTCATCGCTTACGTTGAAGAAATGTTTCTCATCTGGGTCGCTGGCGATAAATTTGATCTCTTTTATAAAGGTCTCGGTGTCTTTGCGCCTCCGGATGTAATGGCCCAGGACCTGCAGGAGGAACACCGGGTTACACACTGGCTTGAGCCTCAGTGTGGGTCAGGTCGCACTGACTGCTGAGAGTATGATGAGGTGCAACATTGCAGGTAACCACTGTGCAGCAGACTCACAAAATCACCCATTGTTGCTTCATTTCTGAGCCTTTATCAGCACAGAACAGAATCACAGAATCCCGACAGAGCAGAAGGAGGCCATTCGGCCCATAGAGCCCACACCAACAACAATCCCACCCAGGCCCGATCTCCCTAACTCAACATATTTACCCTGCTAATCCCCCTGACACTCAGGGTCAATTTACCATGGCCAATCCACCTAACCAGCACATCTTTGGAGTGTGGGAGGAAACTGGAGCACCCGGAGGAAACCCACGTGGACACAGGGAGAACGTGCAGACTCAGTTAGTGGCAGGGCGTTGGGGAGAGCTACAGAACAAAGAGATCTAGGGGTACATGTTCATAGCTCCTTGAAAGTGGAGTCACAGGTGGACAGAGTGGTGAAGAAGGCATTCGGCATGCTTGGTTTC
Organism: Mustelus asterias; assembly: GCF_964213995.1. Taxonomy (NCBI): domain Eukaryota; kingdom Metazoa; phylum Chordata; class Chondrichthyes; order Carcharhiniformes; family Triakidae; genus Mustelus; species Mustelus asterias. The sequence goes on along the minus strand of NW_027590396.1, from coordinate 236,174 downwards.
ATCGGTCAGAACATTGAATACAGGAGTTGGGACGTCTTGTTGAAGTTGTACAAGACATTGGTAAGGCCACACTTGGAATGCTGTGTACAGTTCTGGTCACCCTATTATAGAAAGGATATTATTAAACTAGAAAGAGTGCAGAAAAGATTTACTAGGATGCTAGCGGGACTTGATGTTTGAGTTATAAGGAGAGGCTGGATAGACTGGGACTTTTTTCCCTGGAGCGTAGGAGGCTGAGGGGTGACCTTATAGAGGTCTATAAAATAATGAGGGGCACAGATCAGCTAGATAGTCAATATCTTTTCCCAAAGGTAGGGGAGTCTAAAACTAGAGGGCATAGGTTTAAGGTGAGAGGGGAGAGATACAAAAGTGTCCAGAGGGACAATTTTTTCACACAGAGGGTGGTGAGTGTCTGGAACGAGCTGCCAGAGGTAGTAGTAGAGGCGGGTACAATTTTGTCTTTTAAAAAGCATTTAGATAGTTACATGGGTACGATGGGTATAGAGGGATATGGGCCAAATGCGGGCAATTTGGATTAGCTTAGGGGTTTTAAAAAAAAGGGTGGCATGGACAAGTTGGGCCGAAGGGTCTGTTTCCATGCTGTAAACCTCTATGACTCTATGACTCCACACAGACAGTCACCGGAGGCTGGGATTTGACAATGACTCAAGACTGGAATTGAACCCGAGTTCCCTGGCGCTGTGAGGCAGCAGCGCTAACCACTGCGCCACCGTGCTGCCCGTGCTGTTGAGACTTGTTCTCCATTTTTTCTAACATCTTTTAAACATCTTAGAGGCAGCATGGTGGCACGGTGGTTAGCACTGCCGCCTCACAGTGCCAGGGACCCAAGTTCAATTCCCGGCTTGGGTCACTGTCTGTGTGGAGTTTGCACATTCTCCCCGTGTCTACGTGGGTTTCCTCCGGGTGCTCCGGTTTTCTCCCACAGTCTGAAAGATGTGCAGGTTGGGATGATTGGCCGTGCTAAATTGCCTCTTCGTGTCCAAGGGTGTGTAGGTTCGGGGGTGGGGGGCGCGGGTGGTAGCACCAATGCTTGTGGGGGCTCCCCTGTGTCTGTGCGGTGGGATGGGGTGAGCTTATCTCTAATGTTATCTCTGTGGAGCTGGCAATGCCAGCTTTATCAAGCCCTGCCCCACCATGGAGGAGACCATGACCTCAGGTAGCGTGCCAGATAATCCGGAGAGAAAACTCGGCTGTGCTGTTGGAGAGACACACAGCCGCTTTCTTGCGGAAATCGGCACTCTGACAAGTTATTGGAAGATTCCACCGCACTTCTCCAACACTGTGGGCAGGTTTAGTCTCTGGAATGAAGGAAGGATGTAACTGCACTAGAGGCAGTTCAGAGGGGGTTTACTAGACTGGTACCTGGAATGGGCAGATTGTCTTATGAGGAAAGGTCGGACAGACTGGGCTTGTTTCCACTGGGGTTCAGGTGTGTCTGTGTGTGTCTGTGTGTGTCTGTGTGCGTGTGTCTGTGTGTGTCTGTGTGTGTCTGTGTGCGTGTGCGTGTGTCTGTGTGTGTCTGTGTGCGTGTGTCTGTGTGTGTCTGTGTGTGTCTGTGTGTGTCTGTGTGCGTGTGCGTGTGTCTGTGTGTGTCTGTGTGTGTCTGTGTGTGTCTGTGTGTGTCCGTGTGCGTGTGTGTGTGTCTGTGTGTGTCTGTGTGTGTCTGTGTGCGTGTGCGTGTGTCTGTGTGTGTCTGTGTGTGTCTGTGTGTGTCTGTGTGCGTGTGCGTGTGTCTGTGTGTGTCTGTGCGTGTGTCTGTGTGTGTCTGTGTGTGTGTCTGTGTGTGTCTGTGTGTGTGTGTGTGTGTGTGTGTCTGTGTGTGTCTGTGTGTGTCTTGATTGAAGTTTATAAGATCCTGAAAGGTCTTCACAAGGTGGACATGGAAAGGATGCTTCCTCTTGTGGGGGGAGTCCAGAGCTACGGAGGCGTTGCTTTAAAATTAGGGATCGCTCTTTTAGCGACAGAGATTAGAATTTCTGTCTCTGAGAATTGAGAGATTTTGGAACTCTCTTTTTAGTTTAGCTTTAGGTTAGTTATTAGTGTCATAAGTAGGTTTACATTAACACTGCAATGAAGTTACTCTGAAAATCCCCTCGTCGCCACACTCGATTCCCAGCCTCGGGTCACTGTCTGTGCGGAGTCTGCACGTTCTCCCCGTGTCTGCGTGGGTTTCCTTCGGGTGCTCCGGTTTCCTCCCACACTCTGAAAGATGTGCTGGTTAGGGTGCATTGGCCGTGCTAAATTCTCCCTCAATGTACCCGAACAGGTGCCGGAGTGTGGCGACTAGGGCATTTTCACAGTAACTTCATTGCAGTGTTAATGTAAGCCGAGTTGTGACTGATAAATAAACTGTAATGTGTAACTGTGAAAACTCTCTTACCGCAATGGCGTAACGGCTGATGTTACGTTTCTCACACTCGGCAAGTGCGCCACGAAGCTCCACTCCATCGTGAGATTCACCATCCGTCACAACAACCATAACCTTGGAGGCTCCTTCCCGTCCACCACGTTCTGGACTGAATGCTTCAGTGCTGGAGATAGAAAGGGTAGAGTCAGCAAACTCATATTGTAACAATCTCAAAGCTCAATACAACCCTAACTACCACTGGAACATTGATACCCATCGCATAACCCCGGGCTGTACCTGTCCTGGGAGTGTTTGATGGGGGACAGTGTAGAGGGAGCTTTACTCTGTATCTAACCCCGTGCTGTACCTGTCCTGGGAGTGTTTGATGGGGACAGTGTAGAGGGAGCTTTACTCTGTATCTAACCCCGTGCTGTACCTGTCCTGGGAGTGTTTGATGGGGACAGTGCAGCGGGAGCTTTACTCTGTATCTAACCCCGTGCTGTACCTGTTCTGGGAGTGTTTGATGGGGGACAGTGTAGAGGGAGCTTTACTCTGTATCTAACCCCATGCTGTTCCTGTCCTGGGAGTGTTTGATGGGGGGCAGTGTAGAGGGAGCTTCACTCTGTATCTAACCCCGTGCTGAACCTGTCCTGGGAGTGTTTGATGGGGGCAGTGTAGAGGGAGCTTCACTCTGTATCTAACCCCGTGCTGTACCTGTCCTGGGAGTGTTTGATGGGGGCAGTGTAGAGGGAGCTTTACTCTGTATCTAACCCCATGCTGTACCTGTCCTGGGAGTGTTTGATGGGGGCAGTGTAGAGGGAGCTTCACTCTGTATCTAACCCTGTGCTGTACCTGTCCTGGGAGTGTTTGATGGGGACAGTGTAGAGGGAGCTTTACTCTGTATCTAACCCTGTGCTGTACCTGTCCTGGGAGTGTTTGATGGGGACAGTGTAGAGAGAGCTTTACTCTGTATCTAACCCCGTGCTGTTCCTGTCCTGGGAGTGTTTGATGGGGGCAGTGTAGAGGGAGCTTCACTCTGTATCTAACCCCATGCTGTACCTGTCCTGGGAATGTTTGATGGGGGACAGTGTAGAGGGAGTTTTACTCTGTATCTAACCCCGTGCTGTACCTGTCCTGGGAGTGTTTGATGGGGACAGTGTAGAGGGAGCTTTACTCTGTATCTAACCCCGTGCTGTACCTGTCCTGGGAGTGTTTGATGGGGGCAGTGTAGAGGGAGCTTCACTCTGTATCTAACCCCGTGCTGTACCTGTCCTGGGAGTGTTTGATGGGGGACAGTGTAGAGGGAGCTTTACTCTGTATCTAACCTCGTGCTGTACCTGTCCTGGGAGTGTTTGATGGGGGACAGTGTAGAGGGAGCTTTACTCTGTATCTAACCTCGTGCTGTACCTGTCCTGGGAGTGTTTGATAAGGACAGTGTAGAGGGAGTTTTACTCTGTATCTAACTCCATGCTGTACCTGCCCTCAGAGTGTTTGATGGGAGAATGGAGAGAATCATAGAATCCCTACAGTGCAGAAGAAGGCCATTCGGCCCATCAAGTCTGCACCGACCACAATCCCATCCAGGCTCTATCCCTGTAACCTCACGTATTTACCCTGCTAATCTCCCGGCACTAAGAGGCAATTTAGAATGGCCAACCCACCTAACCCGCACGTCTTTCGGACTGTGGGAGGAAACCGGAGCACCCGGAGGAAACCCACACTGACACGGGGAGAACGTGCAGACTCTGCACAGACAGTGACCCGAGGCCGGAATCGAACCTGGGTCCCTGGCGCTGTGAGGCAGCAGTGCTAACCACTGTGCCACCGTACTGCCCTAGAGAGAGAATTATCTAAGGAAATGTTTGATAGTGAAAATTTCTTTAGAGAAACACTCCATTCTCCAATCCTCGCTGTAGTATGTGTCAAATTCACGAAAAGAAAAACAAGCAGATTTAGAAAGTGGAACAGCGTTACTGGGCATTTGAGAGCAGAATCCAGGGTCGACAGATGAAGGCATTGTGCTATTTTTATCCTGGGGTGTGGGGTGTGTGCGGCTGAGAGGAAGGTTTTATGTGAAATGTTTCGGGGGCTTGTTGTGTTCCCCGAGCGGATGAATGAGCTCTTTCAGTGAGACCTCGACCCTTTGCTGCGGGGTCACCACCAAGCAGTTTGCCCTGGCTGAGAGTTAACGGAGAACAGTCGCTCACGCGTCTGCTGCGTGCCAAGGAGGTCACTCACAGTCAGAGAACAGAGAGTGCCCGGTTCGCAGTGCAGCAGCTAGCAGAGACGTACAGATCACTCCATCTCCACATCAACCTTCCCTTCAGCACCCTGCAAACTCAGATTTACCAAGATCCAGCCGGAAAATATCAATTTAAATTCCTGCCTGCATATCCAATCTTTCTGAGCTTTGTGTTTCTGTTTGTTTTAAATAGTTATAGATTCAGAGAGGTTTACTGCATGGAAACAGGCCCTTCGGCCCAACTTGTCCATGCCGCCCTTTTTTTTTAAACCCCAAAGCTAGTCCCAATTGCCCGCATTTGGCCCATATCCCTCTATACCCATCGTACCCATGTAACTATCAAAACGCTTTTTAAAAGACAAAATTGTACCCGCCTCTACTACTGCCTCTGGCAGCTCGTTCCAGACACTCACCACCCTCTGTGTGAAAAAATTGCCTCTCTGGACACTTTTGTATCTCTCCCCTCTCACCTTAAACCGATGCCCTCTCACCTTTCTCTGGAGTTCAGATGAATGAGGGGGGGATTCTCATAGAGACTTATAAAATTCTAACAGGACTAGACAGGGTAGATGCAGGGAGGATATTCCCGATGGTGGGGGGAGTCCAGAACCAGGGGTCACAGTCTGAGGATTCAGGGTAGACCATTTAGGACGGAGGTGAGGAGACATTTCTTCACCCAAAGAGTGGTGAGCCTGTGGAATTCATTCCCACAGGAAGTAGCTGATGCCAAAACATTGAATGTATTCAGGAGGCGGCTGGATATAGCACTTGGGGCGAACGGGGTCAAAGGTTATGGGGAGAAAGCAGGATTAGGATATTGAGTGGACTTCCTCCCAATGCTCCGGTTTCCTCTCTCAGTCCAGAGATGTGCGGGTTAGCTGGATTGGCCATGCTAAGTTAACCCTTAGTGTCAGGGGGACTAGCTAGGCCAAATGCATGGGGTTATGGGGATCAAGCCTGGATGAGATTGTGGTCGGTGCAGACTCAATGGGCCGAATGGCTTCCTTCTGCACTGTAGGATTCTGTGATTAGCCATGATTGTGAGGAATGGCGGAGCAGGCTCGAAGGGCCGAATGGCCTCCTCCTGCTCCTACGTCCCATCAATTCCCTTCCTGACCCATGTCCATGAGGTACAGCATGCATGCCAGGCGCAGACAAATTTCTCCCCCATTATCTGCCTGTCTGTGAGAGTGGCAGAGAGAGAGATAGACCTATGGTATCCAGGTGTGTGCAAACGCCGTTATGTAGACTACAGGTACACGAGAAGGAGGATGTGATAGCACTAGAGGGGGTACAGAGGAAATTCACCAACCAGGATGTTGCCCAGGATGGAGCATTTGAGCTATAAGGGGAGACTGGATAGCCTTGGATTGTTTTCTCTACAGCAGAGAAGGCTGAGGGGGGACATGATTGAGGTGTATAAGATTATGATCGGTATGTACAGGGTGAGTAGGGAGCAGCTGTTCCCTTTGGTTCAGGGGTCAATCAAAAGGGGGCAGAGTTTTAGGCTAAAGAGCAGGGACGTCACGGTGGCACAGGGGGTTAGCACTGCTGCCTCACAGCGCCAGGGACCCAGGTTCGATTCCCGGTTTGGGTCACTGTCTGTGCGGAGTCTGCACATTCTCCCCGTGTCTGCGTGGGTTTCCTCCGGGTGCTCCGGTTTCCACCCACAGTCTGAAAGGTGTGCCGGTTAGGGTGCATTGGCCGTGCTAAATTCTCCCTCAGTGTTACCCGGACAGGCGCCGGAGTGTGGCGACTAGGGGATTCTCACAGTAACTTCATTGCAGTGTTAATGTAAGCCTGCTTGTGACACCAATAGAAAAAGCTTAATAAACTTACAAGGAGATTCAGAAGGGATTTGAGAAAAAACTTTTCGCTCAGAGGGTGGTGGGAATCTGGAATGCGCTGCCTGGGAAGGTCGTGGAGGCCGGAAACCTTACAACCGTTAAAACATATTTGGATGAGCACTTGAAATATCTGAACATTCAAGGATATGGGACAAGTGCTGGAAATGGGATGAGTGGTATTCATTGTCAGTGCAGACTGGGTGGGCTGGAGGGTCTTCTCTGTGCTGTAAGATTTTATGATGAGTAGACCCAGCGACTGGGCGATGCAGAGAGATGACACTTACCACGCCACTTTGACTGCCATTGCTGTCTTAGTCTCGCGACCGCCCTGACGGCTGATGTTCCTGGCAGCCTCCACCACCTTCCGGGCAGTCTTGTGTTCGCCAAGGCTGAACTCGTGAACCACTATCTCTGCGTACTGCAGCACTCCAATCTAAAGGGAGGAAAATAAACCCCATGAATCACAGCTTGAGAATGAGGTGGCACAAGCGAGGGAGCACAGCCCCGCTTCCGTCTTTGAATAAAAGCTGTGGAACTCTTCAAAGCTGTGTATCTTCACGATGTGGAGATGCCGGCGTTGGACTGGGGAGGGGACAGTAAGTAGTCTCACAACACCAGGTTAAATTCCAACAGGTTTATTTGGTAGCACGAGCTTTCGGAGCGCTGCTCCTTCATCATGTGAGTGACTCACCCATTTGATGAAGGAGCGAGACTCTGAAAGCTCGTGATTCCAAATAAACCTGTTGGGCTTTAACCTGGTGTTGTGAGACGAATTACTCTGTATCTTCATGATTGGAGAAATTATTACAGCATTAGTGACTGGAAATTCAGAGGTAAACCAGACTCCTATTTCACACAACAACCATGTGATCCGTGAGGAGGCTGTGCGTAAGCCGTCCCACTTTAAGATACTAAACCAGCCAGGCAAAATAATTTAAAGGGGTTTAAAGTACTGACCCTCCCACAGTGCGGCGCTCCCTCAACACTGACCCTCCCACAGTGCGGCGCTCCCTCAACACTGACTCTGAGACAGTGCGGCGCTCCCTCAGCACTGACCCTCCCACAGTGCGGCGCTCCCTCAGCACTGACGCTCCCACAGTGCGGCGCTCCCTCAGCACAGACCCTCCCACAGTGTGGCGCTCCCTCAGCACTGACCCCCCCACAGTGCGGCGCTCCCTCAGCACTGACTCTGAGACAGTGCGGCACTCCTTCAGCACTGACCCACCCACAGTGCGGCGCTCCCTCAGCACTGACCCTCCCACAGTGCGGCGCTCCCTCAGCACTGACTCTGAGACAGTGCGGCACTCCTTCAGCACTGACCCACCCACAGTGTGGCGCTCCCTCAGCACTGACCCTCCCACAGTGCGGCGCTCCCTCAGCACTGACCTTCCCACAGTGCGGCGCTCCCTCAGCACTGACTCTGAGACAGTGCGGCACTCCTTCAGCACTGACCCTCCCACAGTGCGGCGCTCCCTCAGCACTGACCCTCCCACAGTGCGGTGCTCCCTCAGCACTGACCCTCCCACAGTGCGGCGCTCCCTCAGCACTGACCCTCCCACAGTGCGGCGCTCCCTCAGCACAGACCCTCCCACAGTGCGGCGCTCCATCAGCACTGACCCTCCCACAGTGCGGCGCTCCCTCAGCACTGACTCTGAGACAGTGCGGCACTCCTTCAGCACTGACCCTCCTACAGTGCGGCGCTCCCTCAGCACTGACCCTCCCACAGTGCGGCGCTCCCTCAGCACTGACCCTCCCGCAGTGCGGCGCTCCCTCAGCACTGACCCTCCCACAGTGCGGCGCTCCCTCAGCACTGACCCTCCCACAGTGCGGTGCTCCCTCAGCACTGACCCTCCCACAGTGCGGGGCTCCCTCAGCACTGACCCTCCCACAGTGCGGCGCTCCCTCAGCACCGACCCTCCCACAGTGCGGCGCTCCCTCAGCACTGACCCTCCCACAGTGCGGCGCTCCCTCAGCACTGACCCTCCCACAGTGCGGCGCTCCCTCAGCACAGACCCTCCCACAGTGCGGCGCTCCATCAGCACTGACCCTCCCACAGTGCGGCGCTCCCTCAGCACTGACTCTGAGACAGTGCGGCACTCCTTCAGCACTGACCCTCCTACAGTGCGGCGCTCCCTCAGCACTGACCCTCCCACAGTGCGGCGCTCCCTCAGCACTGACCCTCCCGCAGTGCGGCGCTCCCTCAGCACTGACCCTCCCACAGTGCGGCGCTCCCTCAGCACTGACCCTCCCACAGTGCGGTGATCCCTCAGCACTGACCCTCCCACAGTGCGGGGCTCCCTCAGCACCGACCCTCCCACAGTGCGGCGCTCCCTCAGCACTGACCCTCCCACAGTGCGGCGCTCCCTCAGCACTGACCCTCCCACAGTGCGGCGCTCCCTCAACACTGACCCTCCCACAGTGCGGCGCTCCCTCAACACTGACTCTGAGACAGTGCGGCGCTCCCTCAGCACTGACCCTCCCACAGTGCGGCGCTCCCTCAGCACTGACGCTCCCACAGTGCGGCGCTCCCTCAGCACAGACCCTCCCACAGTGTGGCGCTCCCTCAGCACTGACCCCCCCACAGTGCGGCGCTCCCTCAGCACTGACTCTGAGACAGTGCGGCACTCCTTCAGCACTGACCCACCCACAGTGCAGCGCTCCCTCAGCACTGACCCTCCCACAGTGCGGCGCTCCCTCAGCACTGACTCTGAGACAGTGCGGCACTCCTTCAGCACTGACCCACCCACAGTGTGGCGCTCCCTCAGCACTGACCCTCCCACAGTGCGGCGCTCCCTCAGCACTGACCTTCCCACAGTGCGGCGCTCCCTCAGCACTGACTCTGAGACAGTGCGGCACTCCTTCAGCACTGACCCTCCCACAGTGCGGCGCTCCCTCAGCACTGACCCTCCCACAGTGCGGTGCTCCCTCAGCACTGACCCTCCCACAGTGCGGCGCTCCCTCAGCACTGACCCTCCCACAGTGCGGCGCTCCCTCAGCACAGACCCTCCCACAGTGCGGCGCTCCATCAGCACTGACCCTCCCACAGTGCGGCGCTCCCTCAGCACTGACTCTGAGACAGTGCGGCACTCCTTCAGCACTGACCCTCCTACAGTGCGGCGCTCCCTCAGCACTGACCCTCCCACAGTGCGGCGCTCCCTCAGCACTGACCCTCCCGCAGTGCGGCGCTCCCTCAGCACTGACCCTCCCACAGTGCGGCGCTCCCTCAGCACTGACCCTCCCACAGTGCGGTGCTACCTCAGCACTGACCCTCCCACAGTGCGGGGCTCCCTCAGCACCGACCCTCCCACAGTGCGGCGCTCCCTCAGCACTGACCCTCCCACAGTGCGGCGCTCCCTCAGCACTGACCCTCCCACAGTGCGGCGCTCCATCAGCACTGACCCTCCCACAGTGCGGCGCTCCCTCAGCACCGACCCTCCCACAGTGCGCGCTCCCTCAGCACTGACCCTCCCACAGTGCGGCGCTCCCTCAGCACTGACCCTCTCACAGTGCGGCGCTCCCTCAGCACTGACCCTCCCGCAGTGCGGCGCTCCCTCAGCACTGACCCTCCCACAGTGCGGCGCTCCCTCTGCACTGACCCTCCCACAGTGCGGCGCTCCCTCAGCACTGACCCTCCCACAGTACGGTGCTCCCTCAGCACTGACCCTCCCACAGTGCGGCGCTCCCTCAGCACTGACCCTCCCACAGTGCGGCGCTCCCTCAGCACTGACCCTCCCACAGTGCGGCGCTCCCTCAGCACTGACCCTCCCACAGTGCGGCGCTCCCTCAGCACTGACCCTCCCACAGTGCGGCGCTCCCTCAGCACTGACCCTCCCACAGTGCGGCGCTCCCTTGTAGCTTCACTGGGAACATCAGCCTGGGCTAAATGCCTATGCAGCTGGAATGGGACTCTATCCTGTGACACTGTAATTGGGTGATGTGTTTCCCGCGAAGCCCAAAGACCTAAATTTATTCAACCCTTTTACATAACTCTGAGAAGTAGAAGCTGAGACACAACAAGTGACTGTTGTTGATCAGTGCCAGCTGTTGTACAATAGACATTTCCACACAGCAGGTTCCAACAAACAGCAATGAGGGCGGCACAGTGGTTAGCACTGCTGCCTCACAGCGCCAGGGGCCCGGGTTCAATTCCCAAATTGGGTCACTGTCTGTGTGGAGTTTGCACATTCTCCCTGTGTCTGCGTGGGTTTCCTCCGGGTGCACCGGTTTCCTCCCACACTCCAAAGATGTGCGGGTTAGGGTGCATTGGCCGTGCTAAATTACCCCTTAGTGTCCAAAGATTAGGTGCATTCGCGGAATAAATATGTGGGGTTACGGGGATAGGGCCTGGGATGCTCTTTCGGAGAGACGGTGCTTGATGGGCCGAAGGATATGCAGATTAGGGGTATTAGTGGGATAAATGTGTGGCGCTACGGGGATAGGGCGGGGCAGGTGGTCAATGCTGAGGGAGCGCCGCACTGTGGGAGGGTCAGTGCTGAGGGAGCGCCGCACTGTGGGAGGGTCAGTGCTGAGGGAGCGCCGCACTGTGGGAGGGTCAGTGCTGAGGGAGCGCCGCACTGTGGGAGGGTCAGTGCTGAGGGAGCGCCGCACTGTGGGAGGGTCAGTGCTGAGGGAGCGCCGCACTGTGGGAGGGTCAGTGCTGAGGGAGCGCCGCACTGTGGGAGGGTCGGTGCTGAGGGAGCGCCGCACTGTGGGAGGGTCAGTGCTGAGGGAGCGCCGCACTGTGGGAGGGTCGGTGCTGAGGGAGCGCCGCACTGTGGGAGGGTCAGTGCTGAGGGAGCGCCGCACTGTGGGAGGGTCAGTGTTGAGGGAGCGCCGCACTGTCTCAGAGTCAGTGCTGAGGGAGCGCCGCACTGTGGGGGGGTCAGTGCTGAGGGAGCGCCACACTGTGGGAGGGTCTGTGCTGAGGGAGCGCCGCACTGTGGGAGGGTCAGTGCTGTGGGAGCGCCGCACTGTGGGAGGGTCAGTGCTGAGGGAGCGCCGCACTGTGGTAGGGTCAGTGCTGAGGGAGCGCCGCACTGTGGGAGGGTCAGTGCTGAGGGAGCGCCGCACTGTGGGAGGGTCAGTGCTGAGGGAGCGCCGCACTGTCGGAGGGTCAGTGCTGAGGGAGCGCCGCACTGTGGGAGGGTCAGTGCTGAGGGAGCGCCGCACTGTCGGAGGGTCGGTGCTGAGGGAGCGCCGCACTGTGGGAGGGTCAGTGCTGAGGGAGCGCCGCACTGTCGGAGGGTCGGTGCTGAGGGAGCGCCGCACTGTGGGAGGGTCAGTGCTGAGGGAGCGCCGCACTGTGGGAGGGTCAGTGCTGAGGGAGCGCCGCACTGTGGGAGGGTCAGTGCTGAGGGAGCGCCGCACTGTGGGAGGGTCAGTGCTGAGGGAGCGCCGCACTGCTCTGTTGGAGGGTCAGTGCTGACTCAATGGCCCGAATGAACTCCTTCTGCACTGTAGGCAAGCTGTGATTCTATGAGATCAGCCCTGCCTCAGCAACATGTAGACAGGGAGATGATTTGGGTTCTTGATGATGGTCTGGCCCTCAGTGAGGCCTCACAGTTCTTGTGCAGGTCGGAGGTCACTATCTAACTAACGTTCTAAATGTACACTGCGTCTGTACTTTAACCTGCTTCACAACAACACACAGCTGTAAGTCTTTTCCAAGCAGCTATGTAATATATATATAAAATGGGAGGGAGAGGAAATACTTTGGGGTTTTGGAAATTATATGGATCAGCTTAAATTAGAACCTAAGTAATGAGGTCAACGCCCTGCTGTCAGCTCGGCTGTTTGCCCTGGACAGTGTGAGCAGAAACGGCTCACATTCCAGCGTGGAACTACTCTTATTCAGTCGTAAAGATCTGAAGCTGTGGTGCTGATCTCTGCTGAACTAACAGCCCAGAGCAGCAGCACGGAAAAACAAGGGCCATGACAGCACTGAAACTCAACAGGCACATTAAACAAAATTAAAATTGATGAAACATTTACCAACAAGAAAGCAGGATTGACAATTACAATGTGGATGGAGCGAGGCGAAGAGAGAGAGAGTGAGAGTGAGGTTAAACACTGGAGGTGGAGTGAGTGAGAGTGAGGTTAAACACTGGGGGTGGAGTGAGTGAGAGTGAGGTTAAACACTGGGGGTGGAGAGAGAGAGAGAGGTTAAACACTGGAGGGGGAGTGAGTGAGAGTGAGGTTAAACACTGGAGGTGGAGAGAGAGAGAGAGAGGTTAAACACTGGAGGGGGAGTGAGTGAGAGCGAGGTTAAACACTGGAGGGGGAGTGAGTGAGATCGAGGTGAAACACTGGAGGTGGAGTGGGTGAGATCGAGGTTAAACACTGGAGGTGGAGTGGGTGAGACTGACGTGAAACACTGGAGGTGGAGTGAGTGAGAGCGAGGTTAAACACTGGAGGGGGAGTGAGTGAGAGTGAGGTTAAACACTGGAGGGGGAGTGGGTGAGAGTGAGGTTAAACACTGGAGGGGGATTGAGAGTGAGGTTAAACACTGGAGGTGGAGTGAGTGAGTGAGGTTAAACACTGGAGGTGGAGTGAGTGACAGTGAGGTTAAACACTGGAGGTGGAGTGAGTGAGAGCGAGGTTAAACACTGGAGGTGGAGTGAGTGAGAGTGAGGTTAAACACTGGAGGGGGAGTGAGTGAGAGCGAGGTTAAACACTGGAGGGGGAGTGAGTGAGGGCGAGGTTAAACACTGGAGGTGGAGTGAGTGAGAGCGAGGTTAAACACTGGAGGTGGAGTGAGTGAGAGCGAGGTTAAACACTGGAGGTGGAGTGAGTGAGGGCGAGGTTAAACACTGGAGGGGGAGTGGGTGAGAGTGAGGTTAAACACTGGAGGTGGAGTGAGTGAGAGTGAGGTTAAACACTGGAGGTGGAGTGAGTGAGAGTGAGGTTAAACACTGGAGGTGGAGTGAGTGAGGGCGAGGTTAAACACTGGAGGGGGAGTGGGTGAGAGTGAGGTTAAACACTGGAGGTGGAGTGAGTGAGAGTGAGGTTAAACACTGGAGGTGGAGTGAGTGAGAGTGAGGTTAAACACTGGAGGGGGAGTGAGTGAGGGCGAGGTAAACACTGGAGGAGGAGTGGGTGAGAGTGAGGTTAAACACTGGAGTGAGTGAGTGAGAGTGAGGTTAAACACTGGAGGGGGAGTGAGTGAGAGTGAGGTTAAACACTGGAGGGGGAGTGGGTGAGAGCGAGGTTAAACACTGGAGTGAGTGAGTGAGAGTGAGGTTAAACACTGGAGGGGGAGTGAGTGAGAGTGAGGTTAAACACTGGAGGGGGAGTGAGTGAGAGTGAGGTTAAACACTGGAGGTGGAGTGAGTGAGAGTGAGGTTAAACACTGGAGTGGGTGAGAGCGAGGTTAAACACTGGAGTGAGTGAGTGAGAGTGAGGTTAAACACTGGAGGGGGAGTGAGTGAGGGCGAGGTTAAACACTGGAGGGGGAGTGGGTGAGAGTGAGGTTAAACACTGGAGTGAGTGAGAGTGAGGTTAAACACTGGAGGTGGAGTGGGTGAGAGTGAGGTTAAACACTGGAGGGGGAGTGGGTGAGAGCGAGGTTAAACACTGGAGGTGGAGTGAGTGAGAGTGAGGTTAAACACTGGAGGGGGAGTGAGTGAGAGTGAGGTTAAACACTGGAGGGGGAGTGAGTGAGGGCGAGGTTAAACACTGGAGGGGGAGTGAGTGAGGGCGAGGTTAAACACTGGAGGGGGAGTGAGTGAGAGTGAGGTTAAACACTGGAGGTGGAGTGGGTGAGAGTGAGGTTAAACACTGGAGGGGGAGTGGGTGAGGGCGAGGTTAAACACTGGAGGGGGAGTGAGTGAGAGTGAGGTTAAACACTGGAGGTGGAGTGGGTGAGAGTGAGGTTAAACACTGGAGGGGGAGTGGGTGAGAGCGAGGTTAAACACTGGAGGGGGAGTGAGTGAGAGTGAGGTTAAACACTGGAGGTGGAGTGAGTGAGAGTGAGGTTAAACACTGGAGTGAGTGAGTGAGAGTGAGGTTAAACACTGGAGGTGGAGTGAGTGAGAGTGAGGTTAAACACTGGAGGTGGAGTGGGTGAGAGTGAGGTTAAACACTGGAGGGGGAGTGAGTGAGAGTGAGGTTAAACACTGGAGTGAGTGAGTGAGAGTGAGGTTAAACACTGGAGGTGGAGTGAGTGAGGTTAAACACTGGAGGGGGAGTGAGTGTGAGCGAGGTTAATCGCTGGAGGGGGAGTGAGTGAGAGTGAGGTTAAACACTGGAGGTGGAGTGAGTGAGAGTGAGGTTAAACACTGGAGGGGGAGTGAGTGAGGGCGAGGTTAATCACTGGAGGTGGTGTGAGTGAGAGTGAGGTTAAACACTGGAGGTGGAGTGAGTGAGAGTGAGGTTAAACACTGGAGGGGGAGTGAGAGTGAGGTTAAACACTGGAGGGGGAGTGAGTGAGAGCGAGGTTAAACACTGGAGGTGGAGTGAGTGAGGGCGAGGTTAATCGCTGGAGGGGGAGTGAGTGAGAGCGAGGTTAAACACTGGAGGTGGAGTGAGTGAGAGTGAGGTTAAACACTGGAGGGGGAGTGAGTGAGAGCGAGGTTAAACACTGGAGGGGGAGTGAGTGAGAGCGAGGTTAAACACTGGAGGTGGAGTGAGTGAGAGTGAGGTTAAACACTGGAGGTGGAGTGAGTGAGAGTGAGGTTAAACACTGGAGGGGGAGTGAGTGAGAGTGAGATTAAACACTGGAGTGAGTGAGTGAGAGTGAGGTTAAACACTGGAGGGGGAGTGAGTGAGAGTGAGGTTAAACACTGGAGGGGGAGTGAGTGAGAGTGAGGTTAAACACTGGAGGGGGAGTGGGTGAGAGTGAGGTTAAACACTGGAGGGGGAGTGGGTGAGAGAAAGGTTAATCGCTGGAGGGGGAGTGAATGAGGGCGAGGTTAAACACTGGAGGGGGAGTGAGTGAGAGCGAGGTTAATCGCTGGAGGTGGAGTGGGTGAGGGCGAGGTTAAACACTGGAGGGGGAGTGAGTGAGGGCGAGGTTAAACACTGGAGGGGGAGTGAGTGAGAGCGAGGTTAAACACTGGAGGTGGAGTGGGTGAGAGTGAGGTTAAACACTGGAGGTGGAGTGAGAGAGAGCGAGGTTAACCACTGGAGGGGGAGTGAGTGAGAGTGAGGTTAAACACTGGAGGGGGAGTGAGTGAGAGCGAAGTTAAACACTGGAGGGGGAGTGAGTGAGAGTGAGGTTAAACACTGGAGGGGGAGTGAGTGAGAGCGAGGTTAAACACTGGAGGGCGAGTGAGTGAGAGTGAGGTTAAACACTGGAGGGGGAGTGAGTGAGAGTGAGGTTAAACACTGGAGGGGGAGTGAGTGAGAGCAAGGTTAAACACTGGAGGGGGAGTGAGTGAGAGTGAGGTTAAACACTGGAGGTGGAGTGAGTGAGAGCGAGGTTAAACACTGGAGGGGGAGTGAGTGAGAGTGAGGTTAAACACTGGAGGGGGAGTGAGTGAGAGTGAGGTTAAACACTGGAGGGGGAGTGGGTGAGAGTGAGGTTAAACACTGGAGGTGGAGTGAGTGAGAGTGAGGTTAAACACTGGAGGGGGAGTGGGTGAGAGCGAGGTTAAACACTGGAGGTGGAGTGAGTGAGAGTGAGGTTAAACACTGGAGGGGGAGTGGGTGGGAGCGAGGTTAAACACTGGAGGGGGAGTGAGTGAGAGTGAGGTTAAACACTGGAGGGGGAGTGGGTGAGAGTGAGGTTAAACACTGGAGGGGGAGCGAGATCGAGGTGAAACACTGGAGGTGGAAGGAGAGCGAGGTTAAACACTGGAGGGGGAGTGAGTGAGAGTGAGGTTAAACACTGGAGGGGGAGCGAGATCGAGGTGAAACACTGGAGGTGGAAGGAGAGCGAGGTTAAACACTGGAGGGGGAGTGAGTGAGAGTGAGGTTAAACACTGGAGGGGGAGCGAGATCGAGGTGAAACACTGGAGGTGGAAGGAGAGCGAGGTTAATCGCTCGGTTGTCGCCTGTTCTTTATTCCTCTGTTAAGGAACGTGTTGAAAGTTTAACATTGACTGTTGTCTTCACACTCAATGAGAATCTCGCGGCAGGAAGCATCGGATCATAGAATCCCTACAGTGCAGGAGGAGGCCATTCAGCCCTTCGAGTCTGCACCGACCACAATCCCACCCAGGCCCTATCTCCGTAACCCCAGGTATTTACCCTGCTCATCCCATCTGACACTAAGGTGCAATTTAGCACGGCCAATCCACCTAACCTGCACATCTTTGGACTGTGGGAGGAAACCGGAGCACCCGGAGGAAACCCACGCAGACACGGGGAGAATGTGCAAACTCCTCACAGACAGTGACCCGAGCCGGGAATCGAACTCGGCTCCCTGGCCCTGTGAGGCAGCAGTGCTAACCCACTGTGCTGCCACGTCAGAGTAAAACAGGTTGATTCCGTGCAGCTCAGGTAGAGGAAGGAAGGCAGTGTGAAACTCCCTGGAGCACCGACACTGTCTCTCTGGAATATGCAGGGTGGATTTACAATGTGACGATCAGGTTGGGGACTTGCCTGGATTTGCTTTGGGCCGATGTGGAATTTGTTGAGGACATTGCTGAGGAACCTCTGTACCTCGTGCCAAGGGTAGATGCTGTTCGATCCGTCCAACAGAATGACAATATCCATGGAGACCCCACAATCTGGAAAAGAGACAGAGTGTTGCTGGGCCGTAGGTAAAGGAGGAATACCGAGAACGGGATTGGACGCACCAAGCTCTGTAGACTTCATATTTCACTGTATTCTGACCCTCGACCTGAGCTCAAACATCTCAGCCCTGCCACCGTGATATCTCAAAGCATTACCCCAGCACTGGCACCTGTACCATCACTGAATCGTTACAGGGCAGGAGGCCATTCAGCCCATTGAGCCTGCACCAGCTCTCCAGGTGAGCATGATGACTGAGTACCATTCCCCCGTACCTCTGCACATTGGTTCCACTCACTGCCATAAGTTTTTAAATAATTCATGTGCAGGATGTAGGTGTCGCTGACTATGCCAGCATTTATAGCCCATCCCAAATGGGTTTCTGAATGTGCTGGGTGAGCTGCCTTCATGAATCTGAGTTCCTGGAGTGCATCTTGTAGATGGTACACGCGGCTGTCACTGTTTGTCAGTGGAGGAGGGATTGAATGTTCCTGGAGGGAGTGGATGTTTGTGGATGGGGTGCCAATCGAGCGGGGATACTTTGTCCTAGATGGTGTCGAGCTTCTTGAGTGTTGTTGGAGCTGCTCCCATCCAGGCAAGTGGAGAGTATTCCATCACACTCCTGACCTGTGTCCTTGTCGATGGTGGACAGGCTTTGGGGAGTCAAGAGGTCTAGCCCATATTTTCAATGACTAAGGGCTTAAGACTGGGAGTGAAAACTCACCCCAAAAACAGGTCAGGAACTTTCCCATTTTCACGCTAGCTGGACACTTGGAATCAATTGCTTAAAATTCCACCCAGAGAGGAGAGAGCTGGCCAAAGTACCAGGAGTGAGGGAAAATCCATGATTTAACAACCCCCACCTGCTTCTTTGTACCAACCGGGACAGAACAAAGAACAAAGAAAATTACAGCACAGGAACAGGCCCTTCGGCCCTCCAAGCCTGCACCGACCATGCTACCCGACTGAACTAAAACCCCCTACCCTTCCGGGGACCATATCCCTCTATTCCCATCCTATTCATGTATTTGTCCAGACGCCCCTTAAAAGTCACTATCGTATCTGCTTCCACTACCTCTCCCGGCAGCGAGTTCCAGGCACCCCTCTGTGTAAAAAATCTGCCTCGTACATCTCCTTTAAACCTTGCCCTTCGCACTTTAAACCTATGCCCCCTAGTAATGGACTCTTCCACCCTGGGAAAAAGCTTCTGACTATCCACTCTGTCCGTGCCCCTCATAATCTTGTAGACCTCTATCAGGTCTCCCCTCAACCTCCGTCGGTCCAGTGGGAACAAACCAAGTTTCTCCAACCTCTCCTCATAGCTAATGCCCTCCCATACCAGGCAAGACCTCCATGTCAACAAGACATCCAACTTAATTTTCCAATCTGTACTCATTTCTGAACAAAAATCTACTTTAAAGGAAACCACAAAAGCAAAGTTTCTCGATCGTCAGTACGTGGTGATTCCAGAGGAACCGACGGTGTAAAAACCCGCACCTTGGCAGAGTTGGAAAGTGGTTGTTTCTAAGGGGTTAGTGCAAAGCTGGCTGTCTCTGCCCAGGGACACAGTAAGAACATAAGAACTAGGAGCAGGAGGCCATCTGGCCCCTCGAGCCTGCCCCGCCATTCAATAAGATCATGGCTGATCTTTTTGTGGACTCAGCTCCACTTACCCGCCCGCTCACCATAACCCTTAATTCCTTTACTGTTCAAAAATGTATCTATCCTTGCCTTAAAAACATTCAATGAGGTAGCCTCAACTGCTTCACTGGGCAGGGAATTCCACAGATTCACAACCCTTTGTGTGAAGAAGTTCCTCCTCAACTCAACCCTAAATCTGCTTCCCCTTATTTTGAGGCCGTGCCCCCTCGTTCTAGTTTCACCCGCCAGTGGAAACAACTTCCCTGCTTCTATCTTATCTATTCCCTTCATAATCTTATATGTTTCTATAAGATCTCCCCTCATCCTTCTGAATTCCAATGAGTATAGCCCCAGTCTACTCAGTCTCTCCTCATAAGCCAACCCTCTCAACTCCGGAATCAACCTAGTGAATCTCCTCTGCACCCCCTCCAGTGCCAGTATATCCTTTCTCAAGTAAGGAGACCAAAACTGTACACAGTACTCCAGGTGTGGCCTCACCAGCACCTTATACAGCTGCAACATAACCTCGCTGTTTTTAAACTCCATCCCTCTAGCAATGAAGGACAAAATTCCATTTGCCTTTTTAATTACCTGCTGCACCTGCAAACCAACTCCCTGAGATTCCTGCACAAGGAGACCCAGGTCCCTCTGCACAGCAGCATGCTGCAATTTTTTACCATTTAAATAATAGTCCATTTTGCTGTTATTCCTACCAAAATGGATGACCTCACATTTACCAACATTGTACTCCATCTGCCAGACCCTCGCCCATTCACTTATCCATATCCCTTTGCAGATTTTCAGCATGGATGCTGATCGTACCTTGGGCAGTTGGTGCAATAATTCCCGAAGGTTGGAACTTGGAGCTGATGTTTGTACAGATTCCCGTGTTGTAGATGGAACTTCCACACTTCTGGGACCAGAGGGGCGCGCACACCTGCGACAGGAAGCAGAACATAGCTGACGTTACATTTCCCGTCCACCTTTAGAGAAAGGGAAATAGTGGCACTGGGGACGGTGCAAAAGAGATGAACAAGAATGATACCAGAACTAAGAGGTTATACCCAGATTGGACCCACTGCGGCACTTTCTCCAGAAAAGAAAAGAAGAATAAAGAAAGGACAGCACAGGAACAGGCCCTTTGGCCCTCCAAGCCTTCATCATGGTGCCCTAACTAAACTAAATAAAACTTTCTGCCCTTCCTCAGTCCATATCCTTCTATTCCTTCCCTATTTATGCGCCCATCCAGATGCCTCTTAAATGTTGCTAATGTGCCTGCTTCCACCACCTCCTCTGGCAGCGCGTTCCAGGCACCCACCACTCTCTGCGTGAACATCTTCCCCTGCACATCTCCCTTAAACTTACCCTCTCTCACCTTGAAGCTGTGCTCCCTTGTGATTGACACTTCCCCCCCCCCCCGCCACCCGGGAAAAAGCCTCTGACCATCCACCCTGTCTATGCCTCTTGTAATTTTGTAGACCTCCATCAGGTAACGGAAGGGGTCATCAACAGCGCTATCAAGCAGCACCTGCTCAGCAATAACCTGCTCAGTGACGCCCAGTTTGGCTTCCGCCAGGGTCACTCAGCTCCTGACCTCATTACAGCCTTGGTTCAAACATGGACAAAAGAGCTGAATTCCAGAGGTGAGGTGAGGGTGACACCCCTTGACATCAAGGCCGCATTCAACTGAGTGTGGCAACAAGGAGCCCTAGCGAAACTGGAATCAATGGGTATCAGGGGGCAAATTCTCCGCTGGTTGGAGTCATACCTGGCACATAGGAAGATGGTTGTTGGGGGTCAGTCATCCCAGCTCCAGTGTCCTAGGCCCAACATTTTTCACCTGCTTCATCAATGACCATCCCTCCGTCACAGGGTCAGAAGTGGGGATGTTCGCCGATGATTGCACAATGTTCAGCGCCATTCGCGGCTCCTCAGATACTGAAGCAGTCCATGTTCAAATGCAACAAGATGTGGACAATATCCAGGCTTGGGCTGACAAGTGGCAAGTAACATTCACACCACACAAATGCCAGGCAATGACCATCACCAAGGTTCCCCTGTGTCGGTGGCCAGTCTGGCCTTTGTGTTTTCTAAGTTCAGGAGCTGAATACCAGCCCGGAGGCGATTATAATTCTGCTCCTCAGTGACAGAAACTACGGCCCCGTATCCACTGCTATTTTTAATGGGTGGCCATTCAATAATAACTCCACCATTATGGGGGCAGCCTCTGTTGTAGAGATGCTGCATTGTTCCTGTTCCTGGTCGTGAGCCTCTCTGCAAGGTACATTCTGCTACTGGCCTTGGCCTCTTCTCGAAATACCCCACATTTTGACTGTCCCTATATCATAGCCTCGATTGTGGCCTTCTGCAGGACTTGCAATAGTCTGCCCTCTGGCATCTACAACCTTCTGGAACATACTCCCTAGGAACCTGAGGATTGGCCCTGACCTCCCCTGAGGATTTAAAAATTGGCAAAGTCATGTTGCAGCTTTATAGAACCTTGGTTAGGTCTCACTTGGAATGTAGTGTTCCTTCTGGTAGTGTGGCAACCAGAATTGATGTGGAATCTTTGGAGAGGGTACAGAAAAGATTTACCAGGATGTTGCCTGGTATGGAGGGCATTAGCTATGAGGAGGTTGGAGGAACTCAGTTTGTTCTCACTGGGACGACGGAGGTTGAGGGGCGACCTGATAGAAGTCTACAAGATTATGAGGGGCATGAACAGAGTGGATAGTCAGAAGCTTTTTCCCAGGGTGGAAGAGTCAATTACTAGGGGGCACAGGTTTAAGGTGCGAGGGGCAAGGTTTAAAGGAGATGTACGAGGCAGATTTTTTACACAGAGGGTGGTGGGTGCCTGGAACTCGCTGCCGGGGGAGGGAGTGGAAGCGGATACGGTAGTGAGTTTTAAGGGGCGTCTGGAAAAATACATGAACAGGATGGGAATAGAGGGATATGGTCCCGGAAGGGTAGGGAGCGTGGTCGGTGCAGGCTTGGAGGGCCGAAGGGCCTGTTCTTTGTTCTATGGAAGCTCCTTACCATGAACCCCTGTGGGTTACGAGTCAATGTCATGCCAAAGTGCGTGTTCTTCATATCATCAGAGATGTTCCTCAGAGCGGCCTCCCCTGCAGGAGTTTAACCAAACAAAAGCGACACGTGTCAGTGAAACGAGAATCAGCTGCCTCTATTTATATCCACTCTCATTAAACACAAACAAAATTACACCTCAGTACTAAGTATTACCTTCAACATTCTTCCAATCTTCCTGATGGTTTTGAATGTCTAAGCTGGAGAAAGACTTCCCATACAGCACGGGGTTAGATACAGAGTGAAGCTCCCTCTACACTGTCCCCATCAAACACTCCCAGGACAGGTACAGCACGGGGTTAGATACAGAGTAAAGCTCCCTCTGCACTGTCCCCATCAAACACTCCCAGGACAGGTACAGCACGGGGTTAGATACAGAGTGAAGCTCCCTCTACACTGTCCCCATCAAACACTCCCAGGACAGGTACAGCACGGGGTTAGATACAAAGTGAAGCTCCCTCTACACTGTCCCCATCAAACACTCCCAGGACAGGTACAGCACGCGGTTAGATACAGAGTAAAGCTCCCTCTACACTGTCCCCATCAAACACTCCCAGGACAGGTACAGCACGGGGTTAGATACAGAGTAAAGCTCCCTCTACACTGTCCCCATCAAACACTCCCAGGACAGGTACAGCACGGGGTTAGATACAGAGTAAAGCTCCCTCTACACTGTCCCCCATCAAACACTCCCAGGACAGATACGGCACGGGGTTAGATACAGAGTAAAGCTCCCTCTACACTGTCCCCCATCAAACACTCCCAGGACAGGTACAGCACGGGGATAGATACAGAGTAAAGCTCCCTCTACACTGTCCCCATCAAACACTCCCAGGACAGGTACAGCACGGGGATCGATACAGAGTAAAGCTCCCTCTGCACTGTCCCCCAAACACTCCCAGAACAGGGACAGCACGGGGTTAGATACAGAGTAAAGCTCCCTCTACACTGTCCCCATCAAACACCCCCAGGACAGGTACAGCACGGTGTTAGATACAGAGTAAAGCTCCCTCGACACTGTCCCCCAAACACTCCCAGGACATGTACAGCACGGGGATCGATACAGAGTAAAGCTCCCTCTGCACTGTCCCCATCAAACACTCCCAGGACAGGTACAGCATGGGGTTAGATACAGAGTAAAGCTCCCTCTACACTGTCCCCCAAACACTCCCAGGACTGGTACAGCACGGGGTTAGATACAGAGTAAAGCTCCCTCTACACTGTCCCCCAAACACTCCCAGGACAGGTACAGCACGGGGTTAGATACAGAGTAAAGCTCCCTCTACACTGTCCCCATCAAACACTCCCAGGACAGGTACAGCACGGGGTTAGATACAGAGTAAAGCTCCCTCTACACTGTCCCCATCAAACACTCCCAGGACAGGTACAGCACGGGGTTAGATACAGAGTGAAGCTCCCTCTACACTGTCCCCCATCAAACACTCCCAGGACAGGTACAGCACGGGGTTAGATACAGAGTGAAGCTCCCTCTACACTGTCCCCATCAAACACTCCCAGGACAGGTACAGCACGCGGTTAGATACAGAGTAAAGCTCCCTCTACACTGTCCCCATCAAACACTCCCAGGACAGGTACAGCATGGGGTTAGATACAGAGTAAAGCTCCCTCTACACTGTCCCCATCAAACACTCCCAGGACAGGTACAGCACGGGGTTAGATACAGAGTAAAGCTCCCTCTACACTGTCCCCCATCAAACACTCCCAGGACAGATACGGCACGGGGTTAGATACAGAGTAAAGCTCCCTCTACACTGTCCCCCATCAAACACTCCCAGGACAGGTACAGCACGGGGATAGATACAGAGTAAAGCTCCCTCTACACTGTCCCCATCAAACACTCCCAGGACAGGTACAGCACGGGGATCGATACAGAGTAAAGCTCCCTCTGCACTGTCCCCCAAACACTCCCAGAACAGGGACAGCACGGGGTTAGATACAGAGTAAAGCTCCCTCTACACTGTCCCCATCAAACACCCCCAGGACAGGTACAGCACGGTGTTAGATACAGAGTAAAGCTCCCTCGACACTGTCCCCCAAACACTCCCAGGACAGGTACAGCACGGGGATCGATACAGAGTAAAGCTCCCTCTGCACTGTCCCCATCAAACACTCCCAGGACAGGTACAGCATGGGGTTAGATACAGAGTAAAGCTCCCTCTACACTGTCCCCCAAACACTCCCAGGACTGGTACAGCACGGGGTTAGATACAGAGTAAAGCTCTCTCTACACTGTCCCCCAAACACTCCCAGGACAGGTACAGCACGGGGTTAGATACAGAGTAAAGCTCCCTCTACACTGTCCCCATCAAACACTCCCAGGACAGGTACAGCACGGGGTTAGATACAGAGGAAAGCTCCCTCTACACTGTCCCCATCAAACACTCCCAGGACAGGTACAGCACGGGGTTAGATACAGAGTGAAGCTCCCTCTACACTGTCCCCCATCAAACACTCCCAGGACAGGTACAGCACGGGGTTAGATACAGAGTAAAGCTCCCTCTACACTGTCCCCCATCAAACACTCCCAGGACAGGTACAGCACGGGGTTAGATACAGTGTAAAGCTTCCTCTACACTGTCCCCCAAACACTCCCAGGACAGGTACAGCACAGGGTTAGATACAGAGTGAAGCTCCCTCTACACTGTCCCCCATCAAACACTCCCAGGACAGGTACAGCACGGGGTTAGATACAGAGTAAAGCTCCCTCGACACTGTCCCCATCAAACACTCCCAGGACAGGTACAGCACGGGGCTAGATACAGAGTGAAGCTCCCTCTACACTGTCCCCATCAAACACTCCCAGGACAGGTACAGCACGGGGTTAGATACAGAGTAAAGCTCCCTCTACACTGTCCCCATCAAACACTCCCAGGACAGGTACAGCACGGGGTTAGATACAGAGTAAAGCTCCCTCGACACTGTCCCCCATCAAACACTCCCAGGACAGGTACAGCACGGGGTTAGATACAGAGTAAAGCTCCCTCTACACTGTCCCCATCAAACACTCCCAGGACAGGTACAGCACGGGGCTAGATACAGAGTGAAGCTCCCTCTACACTGTCCCCCATCAAACACTCCCAGGACAGGTACAGCACGGGGTTAGATACAGAGTAAAGCTCCCTCGACACTGTCCCCATCAAACACTCCCAGGACAGGTACAGCACGGGGCTAGATTCAGAGTGAAGCTCCCTCTACACTGTCCCCATCAAACACTCCCAGGACAGGTACAGCACGGGGTTAGATACAGAGTAAAGCTCCCTCTACACTGTCCCCATCAAACACTCCCAGGACAGGTACAGCACGGGGTTAGATACAGAGTAAAGCTCCCTCTACACTGTCCCCCATCAAACACTCCCAGGACAGGTACAGCACGGGGTTAGATACAGAGTAAAACTCCCTCTGCACTGTCCCCATCAAACACTCCCAGGACAGGTACAGCACAGGGTTAGATACAGAGTAAAGCTCCCTCTACACTGTCCCCATCAAACACTCCCAGGACAGGTACAGCACGGGGTTAGATACAGAGTAAAGCTCCCTCTACACTGTCCCCCATCAAACACTCCCAGGACAGGTACAGCACGGGGTTAGATACAGAGTAAAGCTCCCTCTACACTGTCCCCATCAAACACTCTCAGGACAGGGACAGGATGCTGTGCGTTGCTGACAAATTTCGACCCAACTCCCCAAGACTGTCATTCTGTAACCCTCCCCAGCATCCTGAGTCACTGACTGCGTCATTAGTTGTCTTCATCCCACTCCCTCACAACGTTCTCGACGGTGAATATGATTTAAATATTGTTTTACCGGCGTTTAGCTTTACGCAGTTTGAGCTCCGTCGATTGGATACGTTACATCGGTAGATGTCGCCGTTCTTGCTCTTTGCAATGCCGTCCTGGGGTGCACTGACCAGTAACCTGGTAACACAAAGTGAAAAGCATGTCTTATTTTGGTCATCGCTTGTAGAAAAAGATGCTGAGATTTTATAGAACACGAGTTTCAGGCACCCTCCAAGACTGGTTTTCATTGTGTGAGAGATACGGTGGCACAGTGGTTAGCACTGTGCCCCACAGCGCCAGGGACCCGGGTTCAACTCCAGCCTCGGTCGCTGTCTGTGCGGAGTCTGCACATTCTCCCCATGTCTCTGTGGGTTTCCTCCGGGTGCTCCAGTTTCCTCCCACAGTCCGAAAGGCGTGCTGGTTACGTGCACTGACCGTGCTAAATTCTCCCTCAGTGTACCCGAACAGGCACCGGAGTGTGGCGACTAGGGGAGTTTCACAATAACTTCATTGCAGTGTTAACGTAAGTCTTACTTGTGACTGATAAATAAATGATAATAAACCTTAGAGCATTATGCCTGTTACCTGTATTACTAGTCCAGTGACCATACCACTACCCCAGCACCTTTCCCAATATCCACATCGAGACATCATGTTATTCAGTGTTATTTATACCAGGTGGACTGAATGATACTGTCTCTCTGTTACAGCAGATAGTAAGTAGTCTCACAACACCAGGTTGAAGTCCAACAGGTTTATTTGGTAGCACGAGCTTTCGGAGCGCTGCTCCTTCCTCAGGTGAGTGTCACCTGATGAAGAAGCAGCGCTCCGAAAGCTCGTGCTACCAAATAAACCTGTTGGACTTCAACCTGGTGTTGTGAGACTACTTACTGTGCCTACCCGAGTCCAACGCCGGCAACTCCACATCGTAAGAGAGAGAGGCACTTCCTCCAGATGCCATCTTCACTGAAGATCCAGAATTCTAACCAAGTTGGGATCAAACAGCTGATCGCCCTGAGCTGGAGATGGGAGTAAACAGCCAAGTTCCTGCAGGCAATGGTGATCCAGTAACTCTGTGGGAATCTACATCTGCCGACAGTCAATTCCGTGAGTCATAGGTAAAGAATGGACACTGGCTGCACGGCCTGAAGATAACTGAGAGTCAGCACCTTCAGGAGTGGAGGGAGACCCTGTACCCCAGTGAGAGTCAGCACCTTCAGGAGAGGAGGGGGACCCTGTACCCCAGTGAGAGTCAGCATCTTCAGGAGAGGAGGGGGACCCTGTACCCTAGTGAGAGTCAGCACCTTCAGGAGAGGAGGGGGACCCTGTACCCCAGTGAGAGTCAGCACCTTCAGGAGAGGAGGGGGACCCTGTACCCCAGTGAGAGTCAGCACCTTCAGGAGAGGAGGGGGGACCCTGTACCCTAGTGAGAGTCAGCACCTTCAGGAGAGGAGGGAGACCCTGTATCCCAATGAGAGTCAGCACCTTCAGGAGAGGAGGGAGATCCTGTACCCCAGTGAGAGTCAGCACCTTCAGGAGAGGAGGGGGACCCTGGACCCCAGTGAGAGTCAGCACCTTCAGGAGAGGAGGGGGACCCTGGACCCCAGTGAGAGTCAGCACCTTCAGGAGAGGAGGGGGAACCCTGTACCCCAGTGAGAGTCAGCACCTTCAGGAGAGGAGGGGGAACCCTGTACCCCAGTGAGAGTCAGCACCTTCAGGAGAGGGGGGAAGACCCTGTACCCCAGTGAGAGTCAGCACCTTCAGGAGAGGAGGGGGAACCCTGTACCCCAGTGAGAGTCAGCACCTTCAGGAGAGGAGGGGGAACCCTGTACCCCAGTGAGAGTCAGCACCTTCAGGAGAGGAGGGGGGACCCTGTACCCCAGTGAGAGTCAGCACCTTCAGGAGAGAAGGGGGACCCTGTACCCCAGTGAGAGTCAGCACCTTCAGGAGAGGAGGGGGGAAGACCCTGTACCCCAGTGAGAGTCAGCACCTTCAGGAGAGGAGGGGGACCCTGTATCCCAGTGAGAGTCAGCACCTTCAGGAGAGGAGGGGGACCCTGTACCCCAGTGAGAGTCAGCACCTTCAGGAGAGGAGGGGGAACCCTGTACCCCAGTGAGAGTCAGCACCTTCAGGAGATGAGGTGGGACCCTGTACCCCAGTGAGAGTCAGCACCTTCAGGAGATGAGGTGGGACCCTGTACCCCAGTGAGAGTCAGCACCTTCAGGAGAGGGGGGGGAGAGACCCTGTACCCCAGTGAGAGTCAGCACCTTCAGGAGTGGAGGGGGAACCCTGTACCCCAGTGAGAGTCAGCACCTTCAGGAGAGGAGGGGGACCCTGTACCCCAGTGAGAGTCAGCACCTTCAGGAGAGGAGGGAGACCCTGTAACCCAGTGAGAGTCAGCACCTTCAGGAGAGGAGGGAGACCCTGTACCCCAGTGAGAATCAGCACCTTCAGGAGAGGAGGGAGACCAGAGTCTAAGTGAGGCTCATCAGATGAAGTTGGAAAACAAGGTGCGAGTTTAACAGGTCACTTAGTGACAGTAAACAATGGAAAACGGCTGAAAAGTGAATCCACTTTGCGAGACACATTTGATGCCAAGTTCTTGTGGCTAACCTAAATAGCAGGGTGGTAACCTGCCAATTCCTCTCATTGAGCTCAGGGTTCTAGCTACTGTTTTTTTACAGGCCTCTCATTACGGACAGCGCCGTGTGCCTTTCACAGCTGATCTGCATTATCCCTCATCAGTAAGAGTTTTAACAACACCAGGTTAAAGTCCAACAGGTTTATTTGGTAGCAAACACCATTATCCCTCAACAGTCAGAAATCGCCGTGAATTTACTTGGCGAGTTACATAGAAACATAGAAAACATAGAAAAACTACAGCACAAACAGGCCCTTCGGCCCACAGGTTGTGCCGAACACATCCCTACATCACTGGAGTTCTTCTCGCAATGTTTCAGAGAGAGAGGGGAATCGTTTTCCAGGTTAAGCTCAAATGCCTGACGTTGCATGAAGTGAATAAAATTGTGGCTGTGGAAACACTGAAGGGAGGTGAACATAGTGCCTCCCGTGATTAGATTCGGATGGGTTAAGATGGTCTGTGGTTGCCTCTCTCTCTCTCTGGGTGTCCTTTCCTGCTACGGCCACCCCTCATCCCTTGCAGTAGCATTCAAATACACGTCAGGAGCTGGGAACTAATAGAATCCCTACAGTGCAGAAAGAGGCCATTCGGCCCATCGAGTCTGCACCGACCACAATCCCACCCAGGCCCTATTCCCGTAGCCCCACCTATTTACCCCAGCAAGAACCCCTGACACTAAGGGGCAATTTAGCACGGCCAATCCACCGAACCTACACATCTTTGGAGTGTGGGAGGAAACCGGAACACCCGGAGGAAACCCACGCAGACACGGGGGGAACGTGCAGACTCCACACAGACAGCGACCCGAGGCCTGAATTGAACCTGGGACTTGCAGGGACATCAATTAAAGGGGTAGAATGGCCTATTTCTGTCCCGTAACTATTCTCTGTGTTCTAAATCTGTCTAGTTTCTAATATTCCAACATCTTCCTCCTTAGATTATCCCAGAGAAAAAAAAAGGGAAGGAACATCAAACTTTCCCCAAACTTTGCTCAGACCACACGGACTCCAAATTATAAAAAATATGTGGGCACTGGAGGAGGTGCAAAGCGGGGCGGCACGGCACGGCAGCACAGACTTTAGCACTGCTGCCTCACAGCTCCAGGGACCCGGGTTCGATTCCGGCCTCGGGTCGCTGTCTGTGCGGAGTCTGCACGTTCTCCCCGTGTCTGCGTGGGTTTCCTCCGGGTGCTCCGGTTTCCTCCCACACTCCAAAGATGTGTAGGTTGGGTGGATTGGCCGTGCTAAATTGCCCCTTAGTGTCAGGGGGACTTGCTAGGGTAAATATGTGGGGTTACGGGGATAGGGCCTGGGTGGGATTGTGGTCGGTGCAGACTCGATGGGCCGAATGACCTCCTTCTGCACTGTAGGGATTCTATGATATTTCTATTCTATGATACTATCGACAAGGCGGATACCAGAAATGCCAATTGTGGAGAAGGAGCCTTAACCCCACCCCTATTCAACAGATATGAGGTTTTGGCAGCCCATGTGTGATGTGCGATTAAATCACTCGGGAGGCTGGATTGTACCCGGGAAATAAAGGCTTTTATTAGTAACAAGAATGGAGCATACTGCTTAATAATACAATCCCAGACTAAAGGGTCACCAGGCAGTGCAGTGACCTTTATACTCCTACAGGTAGGCGGAGCCAACCGGAGTGTACCACAGAACAATACCAACAGGTGGAACACCCCAACCCTAACCCCAACAGTGACAACAGTAACATATGTACAAGTACCCATAGTGCTAACCATCTATGGTTCAGTACCCATAGTGCTAACCATCTATGGTTCACCACAATGTGCATGAGGGCAACAATTGCAGGGCGCATGAGCAAACTGACCAGAACATCTTCGTACAGAGGGGAGGCAAGGGAGAGTCATAGAATCCCCACAGTGCAGAAGGAGGCCATTTGACCCATCGAACCTGCACCGACAATGATCCCTGGGTCCCTGGCGCTGTGGGGCAGCAGTGCTAACCACTGTGCAGCCCACTGTAAAGTCGCCAAAGTCCCAGATAGAACATAGAACATAGAACATTACAGCGCAGAACAGGCCCTTCGGCCCACGATGTTGCACCGACCAGTTAAAAAAAAACTGTGACCCTCCAACCTAAACCAATTTCTTTTCGTCCATGAACCTATCTACGGATCTCTTAAACGCCCCCAAACTAGGCGCATTTACTATTGATGCTGGCAGGGCATTCCAATCCCTCACCACCCTCTGGGTAAAGAACCTACCCCTGACATCGGTTCTATAACTACCCCCCCTCAATTTAAAGCCATGCCCCCTCGTGCTGGATTTCTCCATCAGAGGAAAAAGGCTATCACTATCCACCCTATCTAAACCTCTAATCATCTTATATGTTTCAATAAGATCCCCTCTTAGCCGCCGCCTTTCCAGCGAAAACAATCCCAAATCCCTCAGCCTCTCCTCATAGGATCTCCCCTCCATACCAGGCAACATCCTGGTAAACCTCCTCTGCACCCTCTCCAAAGCCTCCACATCCTTCCTGTAATGTGGGGACCAGAACTGCACACAGTACTCCAAGTGCGGCCGCACCAGAGTTGTGTACAGTTGCAACATAACGCTACGACTCCTAAATTCAATCCCCCTACCAATAAACGCCAAGACACCATATGCCTTCTTAACAACCTTATCTACTTGATTCCCAACTTTCAGGGATCTATGCACACATACACCTAGATCCCTCTGCTCCTCCACACTATTCAAAGTCCTCCCGTTAGCCCTATACTCAACACATCTGTTATTCCTACCAAAGTGAATTACCTCACACTTCTCCGCATTAAACTCCATCCGCCACCTCTCGGCCCAACTTTGCAACCTGTCTAAGTCTTCCTGCAAACTACGACACCCTTCCTCACTGTCTACCACACCACCGACTTTGGTGTCATCAGCAAATTTGACCATAGACTGGTAGTGATTCAACTTGGGGGTCACCACACCCCAGGTGAGGGGTAAAGTTGAGAAGGTGGGGTCGCCACGAATAACCTCAGCTGGTACGGGAATTGAATCCACGCAGTCACAAACCACCTGGCCAGCCAACTGAGCTAAACCGACAAAGGAATATGCGTGTGTTGGGGGCAGGATCGATAACTACTCTATGCATCCACAGTCAGGAGTTCTGAAGATTGTGCTGTTTCCTCAGCACTAGAGTTTAGCACATCTAGCCTCCAGCCTCCCATCCATTGACTCTGCCTCGGCAAAGCAGCCAGCATAATTAAGGACCCCGTGCTAAATTGCCCCTTAGTGTCCAAAGATGTGCGGGTAAGCCGTGGTAAATGCGCAGGGTTACAGGAAGAGGGAGGAGGGGAGGGCCTGGGTTGGATGCTCTTTCAGAGGGTGGGTGCAGACTTAATGGGCCAAATGGCCTCTTTCTGCATTGTGGGGGTTCTATGGAATCAAATAAGCAGGCTGTGGGTAGGGATTTAACATGGGAGGGGTCAGGTGAGGGGTATGAACTAAAGGAGAACAGTCAAGGCCAGCGTAGCAAGTTCAGTGAGATAGACAGTGCGATAGGAAGAGACAAAGAGTTGAAGCACATTATGAACAAGGTCAAACCAGGGAAAAAGTGTAAAAAGTTTAAACTAAAGGTTAAAGCCAACTCTGCTTCCCTGGTTAACCCCGATTCCCCCCCCCGTTAACTCCGATTCCCCCCCCCCTGGTTAACCCCGATTCCCCCCCCCCGTTAACTCCGATTCCCCCCCCCCCCCCGGTTAACCCCGATTCCCCCCCCGTTAACTCCGATTCCCCCCCGTTAACCCCGATTCCCCCGTTAACCCCGATTCCCCCCCCATTAACTCCGATTCCCCCCGTTAACCCCGATTTCCCCCCCCGTTAACCCCGATTCCCCCCCGTTAACCCCGATTCCCCCCCCGTTAACCCCGATTCCCGCCCCTGGTTAACTCCGATTCCCCCCCCGTTAACCCCGATTCCCCCCCCCGTTAACTCCGATTCTCCCCCCGGTTAACCCCGATTCCCCCCCCTGGTTAACCCCGATTCCCCCCCTGGTTAACCCCGATTCCCCCCCTGGTTAACCCCGATTCCCCCCCCCTGGTTAACCCCGATTCCCCCCCCCCCGGTTAATCCCGATTCCCCCCCCTGGTTAACCCCGATTCCCCCCCTGGTTAACTCCGATTCCCCCCTCGTTAACTCCGATTCTTCCCCCGGTTAACCCCGATTCCCCCCCCCGTTAACTCTGATTCCCCCCCCTGGTTAACCCCGATTCCCCCCCCGTTAACCCCGATTCCCCCCCCGTTAACCCCGATTCCCCCCCTGGTTAACCCCGATCCCCCCCCCCGGTTAACTCCGATTCCCCCCCCTGGTTAACCCCGATTCCCCCCCTGGTTAACTCCGATTCCCCCCCTGGTTAACTCCGATTCCCCCCCCGGTTAACCCCGATTCCCCCCCCTGGTTAACCCCGAGTCCCCCCCCTGGTTAACCCCGATTCCCCCCCCTGGTTAACCCCGATTCCCCCCCCTGGTTAACTCCGATTCCCCCCCCTGGTTAACTCCGATTCCCCCCCCTGGTTAACCCCGATTCCCCCCCCTGGTTAACCCCGATTCCCCCCCCTGGTTAACCCCGAGTCCCCCCCCTGGTTAACCCCGATTCCCCCCCCTGGTTAACCCCGATTCCCCCCCCTGGTTAACCCCGATTCCCCCCCCTGGTTAACCCCGATTCCCCCCCCCTGGTTAACCCCGAGTCCCCCCCCTGGTTAACCCCGATTCCCCCCCCGTTAACCCCGAGTCCCCCCCCCTGGTTAACCCCAAGTCCCCCCCCTGGTTAACCCCGATTCCCCCCCCGTTAACCCCGAGTCCCCCCCCCTGGTTAACCCCGAGTCCCCCCCCCTGGTTAACCCCGAGTTCCCCCCCCTGGTTAACCCCGAGTCCCCCCCCCTGGTTAACCCCGATTCCCCCCCCTGGTTAACCCCGAGTCCCCCCCCCTGGTTAACCCCGATTCCCCCCCCGTTAACCCCGATTCCCCCCCCGTTAACCCCGATTCCCCCCCCTGGTTAACCCCGATTCCCCCCCCTGGTTAACCCCGATTCCCCCTGCACAGATGCTGAACATTGCCAGCACTTTCTGTTTTGATCTCAGATTTACAGCATGCACTCATATTTTGCTGTTGTAAAGTGAAAGGCAATTTATTGGACTGTAAAGCATACCTAACAAGACATCGAAACTAGGAGCAGGAGTCGGCCATTCGGCCCTTCGAGCCTGCTCCGCCATTCATTATGATCGTGGCTGATCATCGAATTCAATATCCTGATCCCCCCTTCCCCTCATATCCCTCGATCCCTTTGGCCCCAAGAGCGAAATCTAATTTCCTCTTGAAATCACACAACGTTTTGGCTTCAACTACATTCTGTGATAGTGAATTCCACACATTCACCACCCTCTGGGTGAAGAAATTTCTCCTCACCTCAGTCCTAAAAAGTTTACCCCTTATCCTCAAACTATGACCCCCAGTTTTGGACTCCCCCCACCATCGGGAACATTCTTTCTGAATCTACTACCCTTTCGGCAAATCAATGGTACAAAGCTAGAGATAAGGTGGGTTTAGTCTAACAGCCATTGAGCTCCCAGTTTCCCTGACCAGTTTCTGTTAAGTTCAGTGATTTCAGTTTGGGTATTAAATTTGCTCAGTGGAAGTGGGATATCCCAGCTCCCTGATCACGAGTAGTGGGCGGCGCGGCGGCACAGTGGTTAGCACTGCTGCCTCACAGCACCAGGGGCCCGGGTTCAATTCCGGCCTCGGGTGACTGCCTATGTGGAATTTGAATGGAGTTTGCACATTCTCCCTGTGTCTGCGTGGGTTTCCTCCCGGTGCTCCAGTTTCCTCCCACAGTCCAAAGATGCACCGGTTAGGTGGATTGGCCGTGGTAAATGCGCGGGGTTATGGGGATAGGGCAGAGGAGAGGGCCTGGTTAAGACACTGTCAGTGAGGCAGTGCAAACACGATGGGCCGAATGACTTCTTCTGCACTGTAGAATTTCCGGATGATGTGGAGATGCCGGCGTTGGACTGGGGTAAGCACAGTTACAAGTCTCACAACACCTGGTTAAGGTCCAACAGGTTTATTTGGCAGCACAAGCTTTCGGAGTCTAAGCTTGTGCTACCAAATAAACCTGTTGGACTTTAACCTGGTGTTGTGAGACTTCTTACTGAATTCTAGGATTCCAGGGGATTCTATGATACGATCCACTTACCCTGTTAGGAAATAAATGTGTGTACATGTGCGTGTGTGGGTGTGTGCCTGTGCGTGTGACAGAGAGAGAGACAGAGATCACCTCACACTTGTATGAAGAATGCTGAGGTACTGCAAAGTTGTCCCTGATGCCTGTATCCCAGCAAGACTCGAGAACACCTTCAGAGGCACTGTGGATGTGTAGGACATCTGACTGACAGATATGGGACGGGGGGGACTTACGTGAGTCAGTGTAGGTGTTGCAGCCAAAGGTTCTGGGACTGAGTTCAAGAAGAATTATATCAGCAGAGGAAATGATATCAGCAGATAGCATTGCTGTGAGACTGCGACAGCTCAGCCAAGTCAGAGCTGCTGCTGCCAACACTTTCAACGTTTGAACAGTTTTAGATCGGACAAATAATGAGAGAAGCAGACAAGGCAATTGGCACAGAGCAATCAGAGACTCACTCACAATCCTCGAACCAGGAGACAAAAAGAACATTTCAGACCTGGAAATCAGATCCAACCCTTCCTGTTTTCTTTCTGGAGATTCAGACGTTAAGAATGACTCAGTTTTGGAATTAATAATATTTTCCCCCCTTCTTTCTTTCTCTCCTGTAAGTGACACTGCTTTCTGAGATTAGGATGCCGTCAATCACCTTACTACATCAGCTCTTGCATCTTTCCCGACCTGTCTGTGGACCTTTGAACAATTCCCCACACTCACACTCCCCTCCAACACCTCATTAACACAGTTCCCCACACTCACCCTCCCCTCCAACACCTCATTAACACAGTTCCCCACACTCACCCTCCCCTCCAACACCTCATTAACACAGTTCCCCACACTCACCCTCCCCTCCAACACCTCATTAACACAGTTCCCCACACTCACCCCCCTCAACACCTCATTAACACAGTTCCCCACACTCACCCCCCTACAACACCTCATTAACACAGTTCCCCACACTCACCCTCCCCTCCAACACCTCATTAACACAGTTCCCCACACTCACCCTCCCCTCCAACACCTCATTAACACAGTTCCCCACACTCACCCCCCTCAACACCTCATTAACACAGTTCCCCACACTCACCCTCCCCTCCAACACCTCATTAACACAGTTCCCCACACTCACCCCCCTCCAACACCTCATTAACACTGTTCCCCACACTCACCCCCCTCAACACCTCATTAACACAGTTCCCCACACTCACCCTCCTCTCCAACACCTCTCCACCTTGGTCCTGCTGTGGGGAACTGCACTTGTTTGGTTCCAATCAGAGCCAGAGAATGCCATGCATTGTCTTCTCTTCCTGTTCCTGTACCATTCCTCTGGTGTACCCCAAGGATCTATCCTCCACCCCCCCTTTCCCCAAATATATGGAATCGGTTTCCACACAAACGGTGACCACACTCAGCGCCACCTCACCAACACTCCTTTCAACTCCTCCACTTTCTTTAAATTGCCAGGTTGTAGGTCCAACATCCAGAACTGTATAAACTAGGGGAAGCGATGGTGGTATTATCACTAGACTGTTAATCTAGAAACTCAACTAATGTTGTGGGGATCTGGGTTCGAATCCCACCACGGCAGATGGTGGATTTTGAATTAAGAACATAAGAACTAGGAGCAGGAGTAGGCCATCAGGCCCCTCTAGCCTGCTCCGCCATTCAATAAGATCATGGCTGATCTTTTCGTGAACTCAGCGCCACTTACTCTCCCGCTCACCATAACCCTTAATTCCTTTACTGTTCAAAAATTTATCTTTCATTCAATGAGGTAGCCTCAACTGCTTCACTGGGCAGGGAATTCCACAGATTCACAACCCTTTGGGTGAAGAAGTTCCTCCTCAACTCAGTCCTAAATCTGCTCCCCCTTATTTTGAGGCCATGCCTCCTAGTTCTAGTTTCACCCGCCAGTGGAAACAACTTCCCTGCTTCTATCTTATCTATTCCCTTCATAATCCTATATGTTTCTATAAGATCTCCCCTCATTCTTCTGAATTCCAATGAGTATAGCCCCAGTCTACTCAGTCTCTCCTCATAAGCCAACCCTCTCAACTCCAGAATCAACCTAGTGAATCTCCTCTGCACCCCCTCCAGTGCCAGTATATCCTTTCTCAAGTAAGGAGACCAAAACTGTACACAGTACTCCAGGTGTGGCCTCACCAGCACTTTATACAGCTGCAACATAACCTCGCTGTTTTTAAACTCATCCCTCTAGCAATGTTCCATTTGCCTTCTTAATTACCTGCTGCACCTGCAAACCAACTCCTTGAGATTCCTCCACAAGGACACCCAGGTCCCTCTGCACAGCAGCATGCTGTAATTTTTTACCATTTAAATAATAGTCCATTTTGCTGTTATTCCGACCAAAATGGATGACCTCACATTTACCAACATTGTACTCCATCTGCCAGACCCTCGCCCACTCACTTAGACTATCCATATCCCTTTACAGACTTTCAGCGTCCTCTGCACACTTTGCTCTTCCACCCATCTTCGTGTCATCTGCGAATTTTGACACACTGCACTTGGTCCCCAACTCCAAATCATGTGTGTAAATCGTAAACAATTGCGGTCCCAACACTGATCCCTGAGGCACATCACTAGTCACTGATCGCCAACCAGAAAAACACCCATTTACCCCCACTCTTTGCTTTCTGTTAGTTAACCAATCCTCTATCCATGCTAATACATTACCCGTAATTCAATTCTTTTAAAATCTGGAATTAAGAATCTACTGATGACTATACAACAATTGTCCATTGTCGGAAAAATCCATCTGGTTCACTAATGTCCTTTAGGGAAGGAAATCTGCTGTCCTTACCTGGTCTGGCCTACATGTGACTCCAGAGCCACAGCAATGTGGTTGACTCTCAACTCAGGCACTAGGGATGGGCAATAAATGGTGGCCCAGCCAGCGACGCCCATATCCCAGGCATGAATGAAAATAACAGAAGTTTCATCCAATTAAAAGTGGGAAGAATGAAGCCACTGTGCTCTCTACAAACTCTCTTCCTCACGCTGGCAATTCTGAGGCTGAATCAGCCACTTTGCAATCTGCGTGTCACATTTGATGAGCTTCTGACTATACTTTGCTGCCCGCACCCTAACTCCCTCCAGGTTCTGTTCACCCGTCACCCCCTGACCCCGGCTCCCAGTTGCAGAAAAGATCTACCAGGATGTTGCCTGGTATGGAGGGCATTAGCTATGAGGAGAGGGTGGAGAAACTTGGTTTGTTCTCACTGGAACGACGGAGGTTGAGGGGCGACCTGATAGAAGTCCACAAGATTGAGAGGCATGGACAGAGTGGATAGTCAGAAGCTTCTTCCCAGGGTGGAAGAGTCAATTACTGGGGGGCACAGGTTTAAGGTGTGAGGGGCAAGGTTTAAAGGAGATGTACGAGGCAGATTTTTTACACAGAGTAGTGGGTGCCTGGAACTCGCTGCCAGGGGTGTAGAGGAAGTGAATACGGTAGTGACTTTTAAGGGTCGTCTGGACAAATACATGAATAGGGTGGGAATAGAGGGATATGGTCCCCGGAAGGGTAGGGGGTTTTAGTTCAGTCGGGCAGCATGGTCGGTGCAGGCTTGGAGGACCGAGGGGCCTGTTCCTGTGCTGTAATTTTCTTTGTTTTTTGTTCTTGCACCATGCTGCTTCTCCTCGTTTTTAGATCCTTCCACGTGGCTTCGACCCTTCCATATCTCTGGAATCTTTTCCAGCCACACAACCTTCCCAGCCGTTAGCACTCCTCTAATGATAGCCTCGTTAGAAGCTGTAGCTGCCAAGCTCGGGAATTCAATCCCCAAACCTCTCTGCCTCTCTCGTTGCCCCTCACATCGCCCCTCTTTGCCCCTCACATCGCCCCTCTTTGCCCCTCACATCGCCCCTCTTTGCCCCTCACATCGCCCCTCTTTGCCCCTCACATCGCCCCTCTTTGCCCAAACATTTGTTCATCTGCGATAGTGTAAAATAAACGGAACACTGCGGTGCTGGAATCTGAAACCAGAACAGAGGGCACTGGAAATACTCTCTTCCACCTTCCTCCGTCGGGAAAAAGACACAAAAGTCGGAGGTTGTGTACTAAGCGACTCCAGAACAGCTTCTTCCCTGCTGCCATCAGAGGTAACATTGAGAAAAAGGGGGAAAATGGGAAGCAAGGGGGGAGAAAAGGTAAGGAAAGGGGGGATAAAATAGGGGGAAAGAGTGGGGCTGAGGAAAGAAAAATAAAGAAAGACGATAAAGAAATAGAAAGTAGAGGATTAGACCTCCTGAGGTCTGCTGTTATCCTGTCACTTTACTACATTTTCAAGTTTTGTACCCTTCGCAAGCTTTGAAATTATACCCCTATACCCTCTGATTTGATGGGCTGAATGGCCTCTTTCTGCACTGTAGGGATCCTATGGTTCTATGATATCCAATTTTAAATGATTAATCTATGTGAAAAAACGCGCTGCCATCAGACTTTTGAATGGACCTACCTTATATTAAGTTGATCTTTCTCCACACCCTAGCTGTGACTGTAACACTACATTCTGCACTCTCTCCTTTCCTTCTCCCCCATGTACTCTATGGATGGTATGCTCTGTACAGCGCGCAAGAAACAATACTTTTCACTGTATCCCAATACATGTGACAATAATAAATCAAATCAAACTCAGCAGGTCTGGCAGCATCCATGAGGAGACAAACAGAGCTAATGTCTTAAAGTTTATTGATTAGTGTCACATGTCGGCTTACATTAACACTGCAATGAAATTACTGTGAAAATCCCCTAGTCGCCACACTCCTGTGCCTGTTCAGGTACATTGAGGGAGAATTTAGCACGGCCAATTCTCCTGCATTGGCACCCTAACCAGCACGTCTTTCGGACTGTGGGAGGAAACTGGAGCACCCGGAGGAAACCCACGCAGACACAGGGAGAGCGTGCAAACTCCACACAGACAAGCCATGAATCGAACCTGGGTCCTTGGCGCTGTGAGGCAGCAGTGTTATCCACTGTGCCACCATGCCGTCTAATGTTCTGAGTCCCTAGATTCTTTGTCGGAACTGAAGGGAGGAGAATGTGTCAGAACTATAGGAAACATAGAAAATAGGGGCTTGAGGAGGCCTTTTGGACCTTCGAGCCTGCTCCACCATTCATTTTGAACATGGCAGATCATCCAACTCAATAGCCTGATCCCGTCTTCCCTCCATATCCTTTAGAAACATAGGAAATAGAAACTGCAACAAAACATGGTAACTTTAAAAACAAAAGACAGATGGTCTGGCGTGCGAGGGTGAGGGGTTTTCATTGAGGCAATACATGTCTGGGATATTAAACAAAAGAGGGTTTAAGATGGAGGAGAAAGGTCTAAATCTAAAGTTGCCAAGTCCAGAGTGCTGCAACATGCTGAACCAGAACATGAGATGCTGCTTCTCCAGCTTACTGTGTCAGAATTCCGTAGGGACCGCTCCCTCCGTGACACCCTGGATCCACTCCTCCATCACGCCCAACTCCTCATCCCATTTCTGCCAACTCCCACATGATGCCATGAGGAAACACATCTTCCCCTCACTCCCCCTTGGGCATTCCGTAGGGACCACTCCCTCCGTGACAGCCTGGGTCAACTCCTCCACCACTCCCAACACCTCACCCCCTTCCCACGGCACCTTCCCGAGCAACCGCAGAAGGTGCAACACCTGCCCCGTTAGGTCCTCCCTCCACACCATTCGAAGCCCCAAATGCCCCTTCCAGCTAAGGCTGCTTTCCATTTGCACTTCCTTCAATTTGGTCTATTCTATTGGCTGCTCCCAATGCACTCTCCTCTACACTGGGGAAACCAAACGCAGGCTGGGTGACCATTTTGATTTGATTTATTATTGTCACATGTATTAACATACAGTGAAAAGTATTGTTTCTTGCACGCTATACAGACAAAACATACCGTTCATAGAGAAGGAAAGGAGAGAGTGCAGAATGTAGTGTCACAGTCAGAGCTCGGGTGTAGAGAAAGATCAACTTAATGCGAGGTAGGTTCATTCAAAACTCTGACAGCAGCAGGGAAGAAGCTGTTCTTGAGTCGGTTGGTACGTGACCTCAGACTTTTGTATCGTTTTCCCGACGGAAGAAGGTGGAAGAGAGAATGTCCGGGGTGCGGGATGTCCTTGATTATGCTGGCTGCTTTTCCGAGGCAGCGGGAAGTGTAGACAGAGTCAATGGATGGGAGGCTGGTTTGCGTGATGGATTGGGCTACGTTCACGACCTTTGTAGTTCCTTGCGGTCTTGGGCAGAGCAGGAGCCAGACCAAGCTGTGGTACAACCTGAAAGAATGCTTTCTATGGTGCATCTGTAAAAGTTGGTGAGAGTAGTAGCTGACATGCTGAACTTCCTTGCAGAACACCTTCACTCAGTTCGTAAGCATGACCCCAGCCTTCCTGTCACTGCCATTTTTACTCAGTTCTCGTGCCCACACGCCCCGTCCTAGGCCTGCTGCCATGTTCCAATGAAGCCTGGTGCAAACTGGAGGAACAGTATATCATCTTCGGTTGGGTACATTGCAGCCCACAGGTCGCAACAGCAAGACTCTCTCTTCCACCTTCTTCCGTCAGGAAAAAGATACAAAAGTCTGAGGTCACGCACCGACCGACTCAAGAACAGCTTCTTCCCTGCTGCTGCCATCAGACTTTTGAATGGACCTACCT
Source organism: Mustelus asterias (assembly GCF_964213995.1). Lineage (NCBI taxonomy): Eukaryota > Metazoa > Chordata > Chondrichthyes > Carcharhiniformes > Triakidae > Mustelus > Mustelus asterias. The sequence continues at coordinate 194,981 of NW_027590396.1, read as the reverse complement.
CGCATTAAGTTGATCTTTCTCTACACCCTAGCTATGACTGTAACACTACATTCTGCACTCTCTCCTTTCCTTCTCTATGAACGGTGTGTTTTGTTTGTATAGCGCGCAAGAAACAATACTTTTCACTGTATGCTAATACATGTGACAATAATAAATCAAATCAATTGCTTTTGTGCAGAAGGTCTCCGATGATTCCAGCTCCAATCTTTACCCAGTGCTCAGAGGGCAAGGGCAGGATCAGGGTTTGCTCGCAATGACACCCCCTCCCCACCATCCATCCAGCCACTTCCTACACCACCCCCCACAACCTACCCACTGGCAGTCAAAAATAAAATGTGGCCACTAAGGCAGGCATGGAATAATCTGGAAAGTGCAGGGACTTCCAGGAGATGGGGAGGAGGGGTAGAAACACTCAAAATATAAGAATGCGCTCACTTGGCAAGCGAATCGCTCCTGCAGTGCCAAGATTGCAGCAAGTGTCACACATGCCAGACGTGCTACTGCATCACAATGGCCAGGAAATGTTCACCTCCAAATGCTTTATCGCTGTGTTGACTGGATTTCAGCAGAGTCCTCAGTTTACGGGTAAGAGCCAGGAATCCATTTTAGCAACCTGACTTCAATTGCCAAACAAAGCGGGTTAATGAAAGAAACGTGTTTGAGCTCAACGAACGGAGACAGTGGAGATATGAGAGGCATACCCAATGGGCTTTTGGACAAACGCTTGCATTATTTCCCTTTGAGCTGTCGTCTGGTATGTGCCGAAGGAGGAAAGTGAGGGAGAGACAGAGAGAGAGGCTGGATATTTATTACACACTTGCTCTCATTAAATTATCTGCATCTTTCCCTGAAAAAATAAGGGAAACTAAGAAATAAAGAATGTCCCTTCTATAAGAAAGAGAATCATAGAATCCCGACAGTGCTAAAGGAGGCCATTTAGCCCATCAAGACAGCACCGACCACAATCCCACCCAGGCCCTCTCCCCGTAACCCCACACATTTACCCTGCTAGTCCCCCTGACACCACAGTGCAATTTAGCATGGCCAATCCACCTAACCCACACACCTTTGGACACTAAGGGGAAATTTAGCATAGCCAATCCATGCAGATTCCGCACAGACAGTGACCAAAGGCCGGAAACACAGAAACATAGAAGCTAGGAGCAGGAGGAGGCCATTTGGCCCTTCGAGCCTGCTCCGCCATTCATTATGATCATGGTTGCTCATCCAACTCAATAGCCTAATCCTGCTTTCTCCCCATAACCTTTGATCCCGTTCGCCCCAAGTGCTATATCCAGCCGCCTCTTGAATACATTCAATGTTTTGGCATCAACTACTTCCTGTGGTAATGAATTCCACAGGCTCACCACTCTCTGGGCGAAGAAATGTCTCCTCATCTCTATCCTACATGGTCTACCCCGAATCCTCAGACTGTGACCCCTGGTTCTGGACTCCCCCCACCATCGGGAACATCCTCCCTGCATCGACCCTGTCTAGTCCTGTTAGAATTTTATAAGTCTCTATGAGATTCACCCCTCATTCGTCTGAACTCCAGTGAAAACAATCCTAACCTAGTCAATCTTTCCTCACACATCAGTCTCGCCATCCCCGGAATCAGCCTGGTAAACCTTCGCTGCACTCCCTCGAGAGCAAGAACCTGGATCTCTGGCGCTGTGAGGCAGCAGTGCGAACCACTGTGCCACAGAGCCGCCCATATTTAACACTCCCACAGTGTGAAGGGTCTGTCACTCCATGAAAGTGGGTTGGTATTAAACTGGTGTTAGCTGGTGAAGGGAGAGCCCAGGAAACAACCTCAGCTTTATTTACAAAATCATAGAATCATAGAAACCCGACAGTGCAGAAGGAGGCCATTCGGCCCATCGAGTCTGCACCGACCACAATCCCACCCAGGCCCTACCCCCACATATTTACCCGCTAATCCCTCTAACCTACACATCCCAGGACTCTAAGGGACAATTTTTAACCTGGCCAATCAACCTAACCCGCACATCTTTGGACCGTGGGAGGAAACCGGAGCACCCGGAGGAAACCCACGCAGACACGAGGAGAATGTGCAAACTCCACACAGACAGTGACCCAAGCCGGGAATCGAACCCGGGACCCTGGAGCTGTGAAGCAGCAGTGCTAACCACTGTGCTACCGTGCCGCCCTACGGTAATGAGACATTACAACCTTATAGCCCCTTATCCTGCAACTCACCACCTGTGTCAGTAAGTTCTCTTTATATTCTTTTCCTCTGAGCAATCAAATAAAGAATAAACCACATTTTTAAAATTCATTTGTGGGACATGGGCGTCGCTGGCTGGGCCAGCATTTATTGCCCATCCCTAGTTGCCCCTTGAGAAGGTGGTGGTGAGCTGCCTTCTTGAATCGCTGCAGTCCTCGTGCTGTGGGTTGACCCACAATGCCGTTAGGGAGGGAATTCCAGGATTTTGACCCAGCGACTGCGAAGGAACGGCCGATATATTTCCAAGTCAGGATGGTGAGTGGCTTGGAGGGGAACTTGCAGGTGGCGGAGTTCCAACAATGGACAACCTCTTGAAGGGGGACTCTCAGGCTATTTGCAACAGAAGAAAAATTGGAAAGAAGCCTACCAATTTAAATGAAAAATATAATTTCGGGAGTTGACAGTACACTCAGTCCCACTGTCGTTTTACACTCTGCCGAGAGTGAAGTGTCTCTTTATAGATGTAGAATTCATTACCCAATGAGTGCACCCCCACCTGTACAGAGTTAACCTAAACCTATGACTGTGTTTGCTACCAATACAATGCATGTTTCGGGAAAGCAGCCAGCCTGATCAAGGACCCCACGCACCCCAGACATTCTCTCTTCCACCTTCTTCCATCAGGAAAAAGGTACAAAACTCTGACGTCACGTACCGACCGACTCAAGAACAGCTTCTTCCCTGCTGCCGTCAGACTTTTGAATGGACCTATTATCTATCAAGCTGATCTTTCTCTACACCCTAGCTGTAACTGCAACACTATATTCTGCCCCCTCTCCTGTCCTTCTCCCCTATGTACTCTATGAACGATATGCTTTGTCCGTACAATGTTGCAAGAAACAATACTTTTCACTGCATCCCAATACATGTGACAATAATAAATCAAAATCAAATCAAACTCCCTTCAAAATGCAGCAAAGCAGAGTTTTGTATTCCTGCTTTGGAAGTTCCTGAGGCAGCTTAAAAATGGGTTGTGAAATTGGCTGGCTGGCTGATGGGTTTTTATTCAAGTCAGTAATAGGAATAAACATATCGATCATGTTTTATCTAACCTCCGGTTCACTGATATCCTTCAGGGAAAGGAAATCTGCCGTCCTTACCCCGGTCTGGCCTACATGTGACTCCAGAGCCACAGCAATGTGGTTGACTCTCAACTGCCCTTGGGCAACAACGGATGGGTAATAAATGCTGGCCCAGCCAACGACACCCATGTTCCCACAATTTTAAAAAAAATTTCTGATTCGAGGTTCAGTTTGAGGTTTGCCGCACGTGTGTGGAGATGTGCACCACCTCAGATCAGTGTCGGCAGGAGACACAGTGTTAATTCGTTGTACGCAGATGTCTACAAGATTGTGAGGAGCATGGACAGAGTGGATAGTCAGAAGCTTTTTCCCCAGGGTGGAAGAGTCAATTACTAGGGGGCACAGGTTTAAGGTGTGAGGGGCAAGGTTTAAAGGAGATGTACGAGGCAGGTTTTTTACACAGAGGGTGGTGGGTGCCTGGAACTCGCTCCCGGGGGAGGTAGTGGAAGCAGATACGATAGTGAGTTTTAAGGGGCGTCTGGACAAATACATGAATAGAATGGGAATAGAGGGATATGGTCCCCGGAAGGGTAGGGGGTTTTAGTTCAGTCGGGCAGCATGGTCGGTGCAGGCTTGGAGGGGCCAAGTCATAGCAATCAACACATCCCCACGTTCCATCCCGGCCTTCCTCGCGTTAGCCAACCTCCGCCAACAACAGTTTCAGTGCCCCCGAGGGAGAGGACAAGTGGATATCAGCCAAGGTCTCTTTTGCCTAATCCTCTATCCAGTAAACCCTGCTGGGAAGGGGTGTCTCTGGATGGATGTGAGGTGGAGGCAGGTTCCATCTGCGTGAGTTACCCCCACCCCTCCCAAAGCACAGAGTATCTCATTGATAGTCACTGCCTGAGCTCACACAGAGTACCTCTTGTGTGAAGCACTGGGAGGTAACCAGCACCTGTGGAACCGTTCCCCCTCTCTCCGTCTGCAAGTATCAGCACTTGGCAGAGCAAGAGAAGACCACAGAGCAAATGTTTTTTTTTTCTGAACTGAGATTCGCCCCTTCACCAACGTACAGTCCGTGGTAACTCAGATTTAAATTCTCTGCCTTGGCTCAGTTCAATGCCTTTACTGATCTAACATCGGACTCTGTCATGGATCACCTACGAGCGCCACCGATAGTGTTCCAGGCTTGAATTCAGTGAGTCTGTGTCAGCGAGGAGCAGACAGGTGAGGACAGCTGGAACTGGGCTGTCCAGAATTCAGACACATGCAGGGATGTGGCAGGAAGCAGCTGTTTCCCAGGCTCAGGGCCAGAGTCGGAGTTAAATCAGCGTCAGGCATGAAGTTGGCAATAATGTGGTGGTGAGAATTTACTGCAACATCTCTGTGGGGCAGAGGTTCGCTGAGTGGGAACTGGACGTCAGGCTGTGAGTTTGCAGTTCGGTGTCTTTGCAGATTCACCTCGTCTCCTGTTCCTCTGGTTTCACCAATACAGATTCCTCCTTTCCCAGCTTGTTCCTCTTTATAGAACATAGAACAGTACAGCACAGAACAGGCCCTTCGGCCCACGATGTTGTGCCGAGCTTTATCTGAAACCAAGATCAAGCTATCCCACTCCCTATCATCCTGGTGTGCTCCATGTGCCTATCCAATAACCGCTTAAATGTTCCTAAAGTGTCTGACTCCACTATCACTGCAGGCAGTCCATTCCACACCCCAACCACTCTCTGCGTAAAGAACCTACCTCTGATATCCTTCCTGTATCTCCCACCACGAACCCTATAGTTATGCCCCCTTGTAATAGCTCCATCCACCCGAGGAAATAGTCTTTGAACGTTCACTCTATCTATCCCCTTCATCATTTTATAAACCTCTATTAAGTCTCCCCTCAGCCTCCTCCGCTCCAGAGAGAACAGCCCTCGCTCCCTCAACCTTTCCTCATAAGACCTACCCTCCAAACCAGGCAGCATCCTGGTAAATCTCCTCTGCACTCTTTCCAGCGCTTCCACATCCTTCTTATAGTGAGGTGACCAGAACTGCACACAATATTCCAAATGTGGTCTCACCAAGGTCCTGTACAGTTGCAGCATAACCCCACAGCTCTTAAACTCCAACCCCCTGTTAATAAAAGCTAACACACTATAGGCCTTCTTCACAGCTCTATCCACTTGAGTGGCAACCTTTAGAGATCTGTGGATATGGACCCCAAGATCTCTCTGTTCCTCCACAGTCTTCAGAACCCTACCTTTGACCCTGTAATCCACATTTAAATTAATCCTACCAAAATGAATCACCTCACATTTATCAGGGTTAAACTCCATTTACCATTTTTCAGCCCAGCTTTGCATCCTATCTATGTCTCTTTGCAGCCTACAACAGCCCTCCACTTCATCCACTACTCCACCAATCTTGGTGTCATCAGCAAATTTACTGATCCACCCTTCAGCCCCCTCCTCTAAGTCATTAATAAAAATCACAAAGAGCAGAGGACCAAGCACTGATCCCTGTGGCACTCCGCTAGCAACCTGCCTCCAATCCGAAAATTTTCCATCCACCACCATCCTCTGTCTTCGATCAGACAGCCAGTTACCTATCCAATCGGCCAACTTTCCCTCTATCCCACACCTCCTCACTTTCATCACTTTCGTGAACACCGTCTCCTTATCCACCAGCACTCTGCTCAAGTTGTCAGTCTGCATGTGTCCAGGTACCAGCAGCCTAGGTTGGCCACACACGGCATAACCACATCCTCACCCCCAGCATCAGAATACAAAAGCAGGGATCTAATGCTTTTATTTTTAAATTCATTTGTGGGACATGGGCGCCGCTGGCTGGCCAGCATTTATTGCCCATCCCTAGTTGCCCTTGAGAAGGTGGTGGTGAGCTGCCTTCTTGAATCGCTGCAGTCCACGTGCTGTGGGTTGACCCACAATGCCGTTAGGGAGGGAATTCCAGGATTTTGACCCAGCGACTGTGAAGGAACGGCCGATATATTTCCAAGTCAGGATGGTGAGTGGCTCGGAGGGGAACCTCCAGGTGATGGTGTTCCCCCTGTATCTGCTGCCCCTTGTCCTTCGAGATGGAAGTGGTGGCGGGTTTGGAAGGTGCTGTCTAACGATCTTTGGTGAATTGCTGCAGTGTATCTTGCAGATAGTACACACTGCTGCTACTGAGCGTCGGTGGTGGAGGGAGTGGATGTTTGTAGATGTGATGCCAATCAAGCGGGGCTGCTTTGTCCTGGATGGTGTCGAGCTTCTTAAGTGTTGTTGGAGCTGCTCCCATCCAGGCAAGTGGGGAGTGTTCCATCACACTCCTGACTTGTACCTTGCTGAGGCTTTATAAGGCTCTGGTCAGACCACATTTGGAGTATTGAGAGCAATTTTGGGCCCTGTATCTAAGAAAGGATGCACTGGCCTTGCAGAGAATCCAGAGGAGGTTCACAAGAATGATACAGGGAATGAAAAGTTTGACATATGAGGAGCATTTGAGGACTATGGGTCTGTACTCGATGGAGTTGAGAAGGATGAGGGGGGATCTCATTGAAACTTACAGGATACTGAAAGGCCTGGATAGAGTGGACGTGGAGAGACTGGGATCCGAGGGCACAGCCTCAGAGTAAAGCGACGACCCTTTAGAACCGAGATGAGGAGGAATTTCTTCAGCCAGAGGGTGGTGAATCTGTGGAATTCATTGCCACAGAGGAGGCCGGGTCATTGAGTGTGTTTAACACAGAGAGAGATAGGTTTTTGATTGGTAAGGGGATCAAAGGTTACGGGGAAAAGGCGGGAGGATGGGGTTGAGAAACCTATCAGCCATGATTGAATGGCGGAGCAGACTCGATGGGCCGAATGGCCTAGTTCTGCTCCTATATCTGATGTCACCCACATCCAGTCAGCAGGGGGTCAGTGAATACTAACCAAGTGGGAATCCTGGATAATTTATTTCTCTCGAATCTAGATGCACAGAAGCAGTTTTTCCCGTCCCAGCTGACAGCGTGTTTAGCTCTGTCGGGATGGAACATGGAACGCCCCCATTCGATTTTCAGTACATGACGGAGAACAATATCAGAACAATAAAGAGAGTTTGTGCCGAAAGGATTTTAAGACACCAGGTTCTGACCAGGACAGTCGTGACATATTAGGGTCGGCACGGTGGCACAATGGCTAGCACTGCTGCCTCACAACGCCAGGGACCCGGGTTCGAATCCCAGCCTCGGGTCACTGTCTGTGCAGAGTCTGCACGTTCTCCCCGTGACTGAGTGGGTTTCCTCCGGGTGCTCCGGTTTCCTCCCACAATCTGAAAGACATGCTGATTAGGGTGCATTGGCCGTGCTAAATTCTCCCTCAGTGTTACCCGAACAGGGGCCGGAGTGTGGCAACTAAGGGATTTTCACAGTAACTTCATTGCGGTGTTAATGTAAGCCGACTAATAAATAAAATGACTTGGTTTAAAGCCAACTGATTGGCAAGCTTACCATTTCTGACCATCTGCTTCATGTTGTAGAACTTTATATCCAAACTGACTTTTCCTTGGTCCTTTGAAGATCCTCGCTTCCTTCACATTGATGTTGAATGAGTCACTGAGGCCTAGTGAAAAGTATTGAAGATGGTTAGTTCACTGACTAAAACTCCCTGCATACTCCCCAGCAATAACTCTGAGGTCAGGCACAAGGAGTCTATAGTCTTATCAAACAATCCCAGGACAGGTACAACACGGTGTTAGATACAGAGTAAAGCTCCCTCTACACTGTCCCCATCAAACACTCCCAGGACAGGTACAGCACGGTGTTAGACACAGAGTAAAGCTCCCTCTACACTGTCCCCCATTAAACACTCCCAGGCCAGGCACAGCACGGGGTTAGATACAGAGTAAAGCTCCCTCTACACTGTCCCCCATCAAACACTCCCAGGACAGGTACAGCACAGGGTGAGGTACAGAGTAGAGCTCCCTCTACACTGTCCCCATCAAACACTCCCAGGACAGGTACAGCACGGGGTTAGATACAGAGTAAATCTCCCTCTACACTGTCCCCATCAAACACTCCCAGGACAGGGACAGCATGGGGTTAGATACAGAGTAAAGCTCCCTCTACACTGTCCCCCATCAAACACTCCCAGGACAGGTACAGCACAGGGTGAGGTACAGAGTAGAGCTCCCTCTACACTGTCCCCATCAAACACTCCCAAGACAGGTACAGCACAGGGTTAGATACAGAGTAAAGCTCCCTCTACACTGTCCCCCTCAAACACTCCCAGGACAGGTACAGCACGAGGTTAGATACAGAATAAAGCTCAGTCTACACTGTCCCCTTCAAACACTCCCAGGACAGCTACAGCACAGGGTCAGATACAGAGCAAAGCTCCCTCTACACTGTCCCCCATCAAACACTCCCAGGACTGGTACAGCACCGGATGAGATACAGAGTAAAGTTCCCTCGACACCGTCCCCCATCAAACACTCCCAAGACAGGTACAGCACGAGATTAGACACAGAGTAAAGCTCCCTCTATACTGTCCCCCATTAAACACTCCCGGGACAGGTACAGCACGGGGTTAGATACAGAGTAAAGCTCCCTCTACACTGTCCCCATCAAACACTCCCAGGACAGGTACAGCATGGGGTTAGATACAGAGTAAAGCTCACTCTACACTGTCCCCCATCAAACACTCCCAGGACAGGTACAGCATGGGGGTTAGATACAGAGTAAAGCTCCCTCCACACTGCCCCCATCAAACACTCCCAGGACAGGTACAGCATGGGGTTAGATACAGAGTAAAGCTCCCTCTACACTGTCCTCCATCAAACACTCCCAGGACAGGTACAGCATGGGGTTAGATACAGAGTAAAGCTCCCTCTACACTGTCCCCATCAAACACTCCCAGGACAGGTACAGCATGGGGTTAGATACAGAGTAAAGCTTCCTCTACACTGTCCCCCATCAAACACTCCCAGGACAGGTACAGCACGGGGTTAGATACAGAGTAAAGCTCCCTCTACACTGTCCCCCATCAAACACTCCCAGGACAGGTACAGCACGGGGTTAGATACAGAGTAAAGCTCCCTCTACACTGTCCCCATCAAACACTCCCAGGACAGGTACAGCATGGGGTTAGATACAGAGTAAAGCTCCCTCTGCACTGTCCCCCATCAAACATTCTCAATTACTGTGAAAATCTCCTAGTTGCCACACTCCGGCGCCTGTTCAGGTACACTGAGGGAGAATTTAGCACTGCCAATACACCCTAACCAGCACCCTAACCACAGGGCTCTGTACTGGGACCTCTGCTATTTGTGATATATATAAATGATTTGGAAGAAGGTGTAACTGGTGTAATCAGCAAGTTTGCGGATGACACGAAGATGGCTGGAATTGCGGATAGCCAAGAGCATTGTCGGGCAATACAGCAGGATATAGATAGGCTGGAAAATTGGGCGGAGAGGTGGCAGATGGAGTTTAATCCGGATAAATGCGAAGTGATGCATTTTGGAAGAAATAATGTAGGGAGGAGTTATACAATAAATGGCAGAGTCATCAGGAGTATAGAAACACAGAGGGACCTAGGTGTGCAAGTCCACAAATCCTTGAAGGTGGCAACACAGGTGGAGAAGGTGGTGAAGAAGGCATATGGTATGCTTGCCTTTATAGGACGGGGTATAGAGTATAAAAGCTGGAGTTTGATGATGCAGCTGTATAGAACGCTGGTTAGGCCACATTTGGAGTACTGCGTCCAGTTCTGGTCGCCGCACTACCAGAAGGACGTGGAGGCATTGGAGAGAGTGCAGAGAAGGTTTACCAGGATGTTGCCTGGTATGGAGGGTCTTAGCTATGAGGAGAGATTGGGTAGACTGGGGTTGTTCTCCTTGGAAAGACGGAGAATGAGGGGAGATCTAATAGAGGTATACAAGATTATGAAGGGTATAGATAGGGTGAACAGTGGGAAGCTTTTTCCCAGGTCGGAGGTGACGATCACGAGAGGTCACGGGCTCAAGCTGAGAGGGGCGAAGTATAACTCAGACATCAGAGGGACGTTTTTTACACAGAGGGTGGTGGGGGCCTGGAATGCGCTGCCAAGTAGGGTGGTGGAGGCAGGCACGCTGACATCGTTTAAGACTTACCTGGATAGTCACATGAGCAGCCTGGGAATGGAGGGATACAAACGATTGGTCTAGTTGGACCAAGGAGCGGCACAGGCTTGGAGGGCCGAAGGGCCTGTTTCCTGTGCTGTACTGTTCTTTGTTCTTTGTTCTCTTTGTCTTTTGGACTGTGGGAGGAAACCGGAGCGCCCGGAGGAAACCCATGCAGACACAGGGAGAAAGTGCAGACTCCACACAGACAGTGACCCAAGCTGGAATCAAGCTGTGAGGCAGCAGTGCCAACCACCAAGCTGCCCTAAATGATCCTGAGAGCATTCACTATTTTCTCTCTAGTCTCCTTCAAGCGCCTGGGATACAATCCATCTGGTCCTGGTTTATTTATCTCTGTTACTTCCCCTCGCTATTCTTATTGTATCACACTTAGAGGCATTGACCCAAACAGGCGCCGGAGTGTGGCGACTGGGGGAATTTCACAGTGACTTCATTGCAGTGTTAATGTAAGCCTTACTCGTATCTAATAAATAAACTTGTCCTTTTTAAGTAGAATGTCGGCACCATTTGTCACCTTAGTGAAAATAAAGAGCAAGTATCATTGAGAATGCTGTCCACATCTTCTGCATTAACCCACAAGTTCCCAAGTACAGCTCTGATAAGCCCAGTCTTTTCCTTAATTATTATCTTGCTCTTAACGTATTGGTAAAATATCTGAGGATTTTCTTCAATTTTACCTACCATCGTTCATTCATAGCCTCCCTTCGATTTCCTAATTTTCATTTTTACCTTAACCTTGTACTTTCTCTACTCCTCAAGCCTTTCTACAGTATTCAATCTTCTGTCACTGTTATTAGCTTTCTTTTCCTGCTTCATCACAGCCTGTATGTTTCTGGATCGTCATGATGTGGAGATGCCGGCGTTGGACTAGGGTAAACACAGTAAGAGTTTTAACAACACCAGGTTAAAGTCCAACAGGTTTATTTGGTAGCAAATACCATTTGCTTTCGGAGCGCTGCTCCTTCGTCAGATGGAGTGGAAATCTCTGACGAAGGAGCACCGCTCCGAAAGCTAATGGTATTTGCTACCAAATAAACCTGTTGGACTTTAGCCTGGTGTTGTTAAAACTCTTACTGTGTTTCTGGATAACCAGGGCTCTGGATTTCTTTGTGGGGATATGTCTACACTGTGTCCACAGAATCGCACCTTTGTAACATTTTTCTTCCTCACAATTTAGAGTTTTTTCTCCTGTTCTGCCTTTCTACGATACGAGGGTGAATATAATTCAAAAGTACTTCAGTGGCTGCACAACATGTCAGGACATCCCAAGGTTCTGAAACACATTCAATAAAGTCTGCCTTTCTTTAACAATGATGTGTTTTTGACCCTCTGCAGAGAGAGCTTTAATCTGCATCTAACCCCGTGCTGTACCTGTCCTGGGAGTGTTTGATGGGGACAGTGTAGAGGGAGCTTTACTCTGTATCTAACCCCGTGCTGTACCTGTCCTGGGAGTGTGTGATGGGGACAGTGTAGAGGGAGCTTTACTCTGTATCTAAACCCGTGCTGTCCCTGTCCTGGGAGTGTTTAATGGGGACAGTGTAGAGGGAGCTTTACTCTGTATCTAACCCCGTGCTGTACCTATCCTGGGAGTGTTTGATGGGGACAGTGTAGAGGGAGCTTTACTCTGTATCTAACCCCGTGCTGTACCTGTCCTGGGAGTGTTTGATGAGGGGCAGTGTAGAGGGAGCTTTACTCTGTATCTAACCCCGTGCTGTACCTGTCCTGGGAGTGTTTGATGGGGACAGTTTCCTTAACCAGACAGTATGAGGTTGCTGTGTATTTTGAACCAGCAAGGAGACTGCTTGGCCTCCAGTTGAGTGCCTTGCTCTTCCTGCAAATTGTCCACAGACACAATGACAGCGACTCATTTGTAATTGGCTGAATTTTCAGGACCGTATGAAACGCCCACTCCTCCCTGATCGAGCCACTACCTGGTTTGTTAGCAACTCTCGTCAGTCCTCAGAAACATCCATTGGGAGAGTTCAGTTACCCTTCCCCTCACTGAACTTCCAGCAACAGCGAATGCTTTAAACAGAAGCCGCTGTTTGCCAGAGGAAATTTACTGTTCGCAATTAACTTGGCAAGTGAAGGGGGTTGCTAAGTTACAGGAAGTCTCTCTTGAAAGAGTTGTCCGTTGCTGTATTTAAACAGCAGCCCCCGAAGGAATGAATAAACCACCTACAACTAAGCTGAAGATGCAGAGTTTCCACTGTAATATGAAAGCATATGTGACTACAGCAAACACTTCCTAAAGGAATACATCCTTGCTGCCAACACTTCTTCCTCCCAGTTAACTCATGCTTGTGTCAAGGTGAAGGGCCAGCAGCCAATCTCTGGCCAAGTGTGGCATCAAGGAGCCCTAGCGAAACTGGAAGCAATGGGTATCGAGAGCAAACTCTCCGCTGGTTGGGATCATACCTGGCATATAGGAAGATGGTTGTGGAGGGTCAGTCATCTCAGCTGCAGGGACATCTCTGCAGGAGTCCCTCAGGGTAGTTTCCGAGGCCCCAACCATCTTCACCTGCTTCATCAATGACCTTCCCTCCGCCATAAGGTCAGAAGTGGGGATGTTCGCCGATGATTGCACAATGTTCAGCACCATTCACCACTCCTCAGATACTGAAGTAGTCCATGTTCAAATGCAACAAGATGTGGACAATATCCAGGCTTGGGCTGACAAGTGGCAAGTAACATTCACACCACACAAATGCCAGGCAATGACCATCACTCTAACCACCGCCCCTTGACATTCATTTGTGTTACCATCACTGAATCCCCCACCGTCAACATCCTTAGGGTTACTATTGACCAGAACAAACACTGCGGCGAGTAACTCACCTCCTGATTCCTCAAAGTCTGTCCACCATCTACAAGGCACAAGTCAGGAGTGTGATGGAATACTCCCCACTTGCCTGGATGGGGGCAGCTCCAACAACACTCAAGAAGCTCAACACCATCCAGGACAAAGCAGCCCCGCTCGATTGACACCCCATCCACAAACATCCACTCCCTCCCTCTGAGATGACTCCCTCCACGTTCAGTAGCAGCAGTGTGTCCCATCTACAAGATGCACTGCAGCAATTCACCAAAGATCCATCTAGAAGGGCAAGGGCAGCAGATACATGGGAACACCATTACCTGCAAGTTCCCCTCCAAGCCTGACTTGGAAATATATCGGCCGTTCCATCACAGTCGCTGGGTCAAAATGGGCGGCACGGTAGCACAGTGGTTAGCACTGCGGCTTCACAGCTCCAGGGACCTGGGTTCGATTCCCGGCTTGGGTCACTGTCTGTGTGGAGTTTGCACATTCTCCTCGTGCCTGCGTGGGTTTCCTCCGGGTGCTCCGGTTTCCAAAGATGTGCGGGTTAGGTTGATTGGCCATGCTAAAAATTGCCCCTCAGTGATCTGAGATGCGTAGGTTAGAGGGATTAGTGGGTAAAATATGTAGGGATATGGGGGTAGGGCCTGGGTGGGATTGTGGTCGGTGCAGACTCGATGGGCCGAATGGCCTCTTTCTGTACTGTAGGGATTCTATGATTCTATGAAAATCCTGGAGTTCCCTCCCTAACGGCATTGTGAGTCAACCCACAGCACGAGGACTGCAGCGATTCAAGAAGGCAGCTCACCACCACCTTCTCAAGGGCAACTAGGGATAGGCAATAAATGCTGGCCAGCCAGCAACACCCGTGTCCCAGGAATGAATAAAAAAAGCTACGAGGACATGTAGTTGAGCCTGATTTATGAACATGTATTTCTGACTGGATACTCTGGACAGAAATCTTCTCACTTACCAAAGGGAGGCAATGGCACAGTGGCATTATCACTGGACTAGTAATGATGTGGAGATGCCGACGTTGGACTGGGGTAAGCACAGTAAGAAGTCTCACAACACCAGGTTAAAGTCCAACAGGTTTATTTGGTAGCACGAGCTTTCGGAGTCTCGCTCCTTCATCAAGGGAGTGAGGAGTTCTGTTCACAAAGAGGGCGTATAAAGACACAAACTCAATTTACAAGATAATGGTTGGAATGCGAGTCTTTACAGGTAATCCAGTCTTAAAGGTACAGACAATGTGAGTGGAGAAAGGGTTAGGCACAGGTTAAAGAGATGTGTATTGTCTCCAGCCAGGACAGTTAGTGAGATTTTGCAAGCCCAGGCAAGTCGTGGGGGTTACAGATAGTGTGACATGAACCCAAGATCCCGGTTGAGGCCGTCCTCATGTGTGCGGGTAAGCGTTCTCCAAGGCGGCCTCCACGACACACGACAACGTAGAATTGCTGAGCAGAAACTTTTAAGAAACATAAGAAATAGGAGCAGGAGTAGGCCATCTAGCCCCTCGAGCCTGCCCCGCCATTCAATAAGATCATGGCTGATCTGAAGTGGATCAGTTCCACTTACCCGCCTGATCCCCATAACCCCTAATTCCCTTACCGATCAGGAATCCATCTATCCGTGATTTAAACATATTCAACGAGGTGGCCTCCACCACTTCAGTGGGCAGAGAATTCCAGAGATTCACCACCCTCTGAGAGAAGAGGTTCCTCTTCAACTCTGTCCTAAACTGACCCCCCTTTATTTTGAGGCTGTGCCCTCTAGTTCTAGCTTCCTTTCTAAGTGGAAAGAATCTCTCCACCTCTACCCTATCCAGCCCCTTCATTATCTTATGGGTCTTATTATCTTATGGGTCAGCCTTCTAAATTCCAACGAGTACAAACAACAGTTTAGACAAGTTCCGCACACGAGGACAGCCTCAACGGGATCTTGGGTTCAGTGGCAGCCGTGTATACATCTACAAGATGCATGGCAGGTCACCAAGGTTCCTGAGGCATATTTCCTTCCCTAAAGGACATTAGTGAACCAGATGGGTTTTTCCGACAATCGACAATGGTTTCATGGTCATCAGTAGATTCTTAATTCCAGATATTTTTTTAGTGAATTCAAATTCGACCATCTGCCGTGGTGGGATTCGAACCCGAGTCCCCAGAACATTAGCTGGGTTTCTGGATTAATAGTCTAGCGATAATACCACTAGGCCATCGCCTCCCCTCGCCTCATGCCAATGGGATCTTTCATGTGAGAACAGATGGTGCCTCGGTTTAACATCCCATCCAAAAACAGCACTTCCGTTGGGCAGCACAGTGGCACAGTGGTTAGCACTGCTGTCTCACAGCGCCAGGGACGCAGGTTCGATTCCCGGCTTGGGTCACGGTCTGTGTGGAGTTTGCACGTTCTCCCCGTGTCTGCATGGGTTTCCTCCGGGTGCTCCGGTTTCCTCCCACAGTCCAAATATGTGATGGTCAGGTTGATTGGCCAATAAATTGCCCCTTAGTGTCAGGGGGACTAGCAGGGTAAATATGTGGACTTACAGGGGTACGGCCTGGGTGGGATTGTGTCGGTGCAGGCTCGATGGGCTGAATGGCCTCCTTCTGCACTGTAGGGATTCTATGACAGTGCAGCACTCCATCAGCACTGCATTTAAGTTTCAGCCTGGATTATATATTCAAGTCTCTGAAATGAGACTTAAGCCTACAACCCACTGATGGAGAGATTAACAGTGTTACCAACTGAACCAAAGCAATTATAACTAACGCTTCACCAATTTTCTGCCAAAGTCGATCATTCGAGTAAATACTGGAGTGGATTTCCATATGGTGAATCTGAGTTCTTCAATTTCTAACCTCAGCCAATATTTATTCTCAACTGTCCTGTTTGGGTTGGATTCTGACAGTTTCCTGCCGTAGTTGGACGATAGAGGTATCCGCCCCCATGTTTTAGGGAAAGAGTAAAACAGACAAGACAAGAAGATCGCATTGTGCAAAGTCAAGATGTTAATGACATCTTGTTCCGTTATTGAACAGATGTGAGTCTGTCTTTGTCATCTCGGAGTTAAAGGCGGCCAGCACACCACAATCATCCTCAATACCGGTGCCCCACAAGGCTGTGTTCTCAGCCCCCTACTATACTCCTTATACACCTATGACTGTGTGGCCAAATTCCCCTCCAATTCGATTTTCAAGTTTGCTGACGACACCACCGTAGTGAGTCGGATCTCAAACAATGACGAGACAGAGTACAGGAATGAGACAGAGAATCTGGTGAACTGGTGCGGCAACAATAATCTCTTCCTCAATGTCAACAAAACGAAGGAGATTGTCATCGACCTCAGAAAGCGTAAAGGAGAACATGCCCCTGTCTACATCAACGGGGACCAAGTGGAAAGGGTCGAGAGCTTCAAGTTTTTAGGTGTCCAGATCATCAACAATCTGTCCTGGTTCCTCCACGCTGACACTATAGTTAAGAAAGCCCCACCAACGCCTCTACTTTCTCAGAAGACTAAGGAAATTTGGCATGTCAGCTACGACTCTCACCAAACTTTACAGATGCACCATAGAAAGCATTTTTTCTGGTTGTATCACAGCTTGGTATGGCTCCTGCTATGCCCAAGACCGCAAGGAACTACAAAAGGTCATGAACGTAGCCCAATCCATCACGCAAACCAGCCTCCCATCCATTGACTCTGTCTACACTTCCCGCTCCCTCGGCAAAGCAGCCAGCATAACTAAGGACCCCACGCACCCCAGACATTCTCTCTTCAATCTTCTTCGGGAAGAAGATACAAAAGTCTGAGGTCATGTACCAACCGACTCAAGAACAGCTTCTTCCCTGCTGCTTTTGAATGGACTTACCTTGCATTAAGTTGATCTTTCTCTACACCCTAGCTATGACTGTAACACTACATTCTGCACTCTCTCATTTCCTTCTCTATGAACGGTATGCTTTGTCTGTATAGCGCGCAAGAAACAATACTTTTCACTGTATGCTAATACATGTGACAATAATAAATCAAATCAAATCAGGGACAAAGGCACAAAGAACTGCTTAACCGATTCCAGTTTACAAAGAATCAGGTGCTGGATCCCTAAGTGGATAGTCCCAACCAATTGTTTCTCGTGATTTTTTTATTCATTTGTGGGACTAGGGCGTCGCTGGCTGGGCCAGTATTTATTGCCCATCCCTAGTTGCCCCTTGGAGGGCAGTTGAGAGTCAACCACATTGCTGTGGCTCTGGAGTCACATGTAGGCCAGACCGGGGTAAGGACGGCAGATTTCCTTCCCTAAAGGGAACCAGATGGGTTTTTCCGACAATGGGTCATCAGTAGATTCTTAATTCCAGATATATTTTATTGAATTCAAATTCCACCATCTGCCGTGGCGGGATTCGAACCCGGGTCCCCAGAACATTCGCTGAGTTTCTGGATTAATAGTCTAGTGATAATACCACTAGGCCATTGCCTGTCCTTAATGTATATCCTTCAACTGTCACCTCCAAGCAAGTTCTGTGTGTTTTGAGGATGCAGTAGGGACACAACCTGTGTGGAACTTCATTCTCCACTATTTTGTTTTTATTCATTAGGTGACATGGGCGTCGCCGGCTGGGCCAGCATTTATTGCCCATCCCTAGTTGCCCTTTGGAGGGCAGTTGAGAGTCAACCACATTGCTGTGGCTCTGGAGTCACATGTAGGCCAGACCAGGTAAGGACGGCAGACTTCCTTCCCTAAAGGACACCAGTGAACCAGAACTCTACTGCTACCGAATTCTGCTGCTCCCACTGTGGAGTCGGACTGCGACTCAATCTCGTGGCACATCACGAGAGGTGAATGTGGCTAATTTCAACTCAGGGCAAATGCAGCAAGTCGGGTACAGTTGCTGCCAAGGGCGAGGCGATTCCAGCGTTGCGAATGCTGAAGGTGGAGTTGTCTCGAAAGACTCGAAACGCAAGGGGTGGCCAAATGCAAGAAAATGGAAGTCAGAGATGGTGCGTTAAGAATATAACCTGGTCTCTCGGTTCCTGCATTCCTCTGAACATGGTGATGTTTTTAGTGTGGGTGGGTACGATTCTTCCTGTGTGGACAGGGAGGGCGTGGAGAGGGGAGGCTCTGACAGAGCCTCTACTGTTGGAAGAAAACAGGCTTCTTTTTGATTTTCAGCTCAGACTCACATCCCTACTCCAATTTAGCTGCGTCATTAGAAATGCCAGCGATCGCCTTTTCACCTCCTCTCCCTGATTACTTTGGTTCCCCTCGAGGGGTAACCCAACCTGCAGCATCCTGTTTTGCTTAGTTACCTGGAGCGTACGCTCAATATAAATTTACTAGGAGAAAAATTGCAGCTGTGCCCCGTGTATATTTGTTTTGGTGAAACACGTGCGATAGTTTAAAATGGTAATTTATTCCTACAGGCAAGGCAACGCTGGAAAGAGTTAGTAATTCGGTCCAAAGTACGGCACTGTGGTTGTTGTTTGGTAATAGTGGCACGAGGGGGAAGGGGGGTGGAGGGGATTCTGTGCACGTCCTGAAATTAATACAGGATTAAAGTGCCTCTTATGAATCTACTCTCTCATGTATATTTTTTAGGAATCTGATCTATGCAAACACTTGCTTGTTGTCACAGTTTTATGTCAACATTTAACACTGAAGCAAGCTGTGTAAATAACTCCAATGGTCTGAAAACATGCAGTTGAGACAGTGGAAGGTGCAGTATTGTGCGTTCCTGAAGGCTATCTCCCAACTGTTGTCACCATCTTGTTTATTTACATCCATCAACCGACCATGGAAACACCACAGGAACGATAGGGTCTGTGTTTTTAAATAGCTGTTAATGCGTTTCACTTGGTTTCACCACCTGCGTGGCTGGTGTGGGGAAAGAAATTAATTGGTCAGGATTTCTTTTCTACATCACGTTCCATGGGCGCACATCAGGTGACGCAGGAGGACAAACTTTACCACTGATTGTTTAATGCAGTTCGAGGGTGTAACAAGTCTTTGGAGGCAGAAGTCCCTTCACCAAAATCCCTTTATTTACAATTCCAATAGCAGTCTTCCTTTGGGAGTACCAGAGGAACTGACACTCCCTGTTAAATACAAGGAAAAGACTCCCTGATGGATCCATCAACTGACTCCTTAATCAGGGAGTTCATATTCCAATAGGCCAACCTCAATGGCCTGATTGAAGTCATTACAGAGGGAGAGAAGAGTGGGTCCAAGCTTAGTGCCTTAAACCTAAATAAGGGCAATTATGAGGACATGGAGGCAAACTAGGTTGAAGCATAGGTTGAAGCAAATTAGGTTGAAGCATAATCAATATAGATGCAGTGGCAGATTTTGAAGGGATATACACAGAATAGATACATTCCAGTGAGAAAGAAACATTCCAAGGGGAGGACTCACTGTCTGTGGTTAACTAAAATGTTAAAGATAGATATACTTAAAGAAACAACATATAATTGTACAAAGATGGGTGGCAGGTCAGAAGATTGGACAGAACATAAAAAAAACAGCAAAGAGGGAAAAATCAGAGAAAGTTAGCTAGACATATAGAAAACAGATAATAAGAGTTTCTATAGATATTTTTAAAAGAACAGTTAACAAAGTGAACATTAATCGTTTGAAAAGTGAATCTGGGTAATTAATAAGAGAAAATAGGGAGATGGCAGATGAATTGAACAGGTATTTTTCATCAGTCTTCACCCGAGAGGGTACAAGTAACATCCCAGAAATAGCTGAAAGTCAGGAATGGAAGGGAAGGAGCAACTCAAGAAAGTTACAATCACGCACTGAGTTGGAGCTGCAAGTCCCTGGGTCCTGATGGATTTCATCCGAGGGTCTTAAAAGATGTGACTTGCACGATAGTTGATGCTTTGGTTTTAATGCTTCAGAATTCCCTAGATTCAGGGAAGGTTTACACAGAGGGTGGTGAATGTCTGGAACGCGCTGTCCGGGGAGGTGGTGGGAGCAGGTACGATAGCGGCATTCAAGGGGCAACTAGATGAATACATGAATAGGATGGGAATGGGAGGATCCGGACTCCATAAGTACGTACGGATTTAGTTTAGGCAGGTATCATGATCAGCGCAGGCTTGGAGGGCCGAAGGGACAGTTTCTGTGCAGTACTGTTCTTTGTTCTTTGTTTCATCAGATTGGAAAATAGCAAATATAACTCCTTTATTCAAAAAGCAAGACAGAAAGGAGGGAACTACTGGCCAAATAGCATAACACCCATCTTATTTTTTTTTTAAATTTTTATTAGTGTCACAAGTAGGCTTATAGTAAAACTGCAATGGAGTTACTGTGAAAATCCCCTAGTCGCCACACTCCGGCGCCTGTTCGGGTACACTGAGGGAGAATTTAGCACGGCCAATGCACCCTAACCAGCATATCTTTCGGACTGTGGGAGGAAACCGGAGCACTCGGAGGAAACCCACGCAGACACAGGGAGAACGTGCAGACTCCGCACAGACAGTGACCCGAGCCGGGAATCGAACCCGGGTCCCTGACACTGTGAGGCAGCAGTGCGAACCACTGTGCCACCATAGGAAAAATGTTAGAAGCTATTACTAAGGACATTACAGGCCACTTGAAAAAAAGTCTGGTAATCAGGCAAAGTCAACACGGTTTTGCTGTAAAGGAAATCACGTTTAATCAATTTATTGGTTTTTTAAGAAGTAACATGGATATAGGGGAACCATGTACTGTACTTAGATTTCCAGAAATCATTCATTAAGCTGCAACATTAAAGACAGTGATCCAAGCCGGGAATCGAACTCGAGTCCCTGGCGCTGTGAGGCAGCAGTGCTAATCACTGTGCCACTGTGCCCTACGGTGATAAGATCATAAGATGCAAGTGCAGAAGTGGGCCATTTGGCCCATCGAGTGATATGATGATCTTCAACTTCACTTTCCCACCTTGTCTGTTGATTTAACAAAGCCATCTTTGCAAGGTTCCACTGTTGGCGCACCTGCTATTACAGCATGTGCACTCCTCTAGATGTACTGGAATGCAGTTAAGGTTATTTTGACAGCAGCTCCAAGTACAGTATGTCTATCAATAAAAAGGGCTGCAATCTTCCAGAAAGACCATTATCAAAGTTTCAAGCCAACCTATCTGATTGGGATCGATACCATTATCACCTTTTATTCAAAATTCCTGGCACAGTGGTTAGCACTGCTGCCTCACAGTGCCAGGGACCCAGGTTCAATTCCGGCCTTGGGTCACTATCTGTGTGGAGTTTGCATGTTCTCCCCATGTCTGCGTGGGCTTACACCGAAACTAGAAGCATGAGGAGGCCATTCGGCCCTTCGAGCCTGCTCCACCATTCATTTTGATCATGGCTGATCATCGAATTCAATATCCTGATTCCCCGCTTCTGCCCAGGATTCTTCCGGGTGCTCCGGTTTCCTCCCACAATCCAAAGATGTGCAGGTTAGGTGGACTGACCAAGCTAAATTACCCCTTGGTGTCCCAAAATGTATAGGTTAGGGGGATTAATGGGGCATTGGGGCGGCACGGTGGCACAGTGGTTAGCACTGCTGCCTCACAGCGCCAGGAACCTGGGTTCAATTCCCGGCTTGGGTCGCTGTCTGTGCGGAGTTTGAACGTTCTCCTCGTGTGACAACTAGGGGATTTTCACAGTAACTTCATTGCGGTGTTAATGTAAGCCTACTTGTAACACTAATAAATAAACTTTAAATATATGGGGTTATGGGAATAGGGCCTGGGTAAGAAGCTCTGTTGGAGAGTCAGTTCAGATCCGATGGGCCGAATTGCCTCCTTCTGCACTGTGGGGATTCTACAATTCCCAATCTAAATAGCATTGTAAAACAATCACCAACCAGTACGACAAGTCACGCTGTCCCAACATCACTTCACAGTACATCCAGGTTAGGCAATAACTCAGTCTTATCGGTAAGGCTGAACCAGGTTGCTTGCAGCTTTGGTGTCATATCTGACCGAGAGATGAGCTTCCAACCACACACTGTACCATCATTAAGACCACCTCCATAACATCATTCAAACCCTTCCCTGCCTCAACCCCTCTGCTCTGAACCTTCTTCACCCATTGTCTTTGTTACCTCTAGACTAGATAGTTAGGGTGCATTGGCCATGTTAAATTCTCCCTCAGTGTAACCCGAACAGGTGCTGGAGTGTGGCGACTAGGGGATTTTCACAGTAACTTCATTGCAGTGTAAATGTAAGCCTATTTGTGACAGTAATAAAATAAACTTCAAACTTAGACGTGCTGGTTAGGGTGCATTGGCCATGTTAAATTCTCCCTCAGTGTACCTGAACAGGTGCTGGAGTGTGGCGACTAGGGGATTTTCACAGTAACTTAATAAAGGCACTTGGTTCAAGGGGCAATTAGGTATGGGCAACAAATGCTGGGCGGCACGGTGGCACAGTGGTTAGCACTGCTGCCTCACAGCGCCAGTGACCCAGGTTCGATTCCTGGCTTGGGTCACTGTCTGTGCGGAGTCTGCACGTTCTCCCCGTGTCTGCATGGGTTTCCTCCGGGTGCTCCGGTTTCCTCCCACACTCCGAAAGACGCGCTGGTTAGGGTGCATTGGCCGTGCTAAATTCTCCCCCAGTGTAACCCGAACAGGCGCTGGAGTGTGGCGACTAGGGGATTTTCACAGTAACTTCATTGCAGTGTTAATGTAAACCGACTTGTGACTAATATACTTTACTTTAGACTTCTATTCCAGCACAGTCCTGGCCACAGCAATCCATTTCCTACCATCCGTAAGAGCATCCTAAACTTAGCTGCCTGTGCCTGAGCTCCCACCCAGTCCTGTTCATCCACCACTCCTGCGTGCGCTGACCTTCACTGGCTCCCAGTTAAGTAATACCTCATTTCTATCTGCTTTTAAAAGGCCCTTCATGGTTGTGTGCCTTCCTAGCTCTGCAATCTCCTCTGGCCCTATAACCTTCTGAGGCATCAGTCTTTCTCAAAGTCTGTCCTCTTCCCGATTTTAATTGCTTCACTTCTGCCAAAGCCCCACGTTCTGCAATTCCCTCCCATGGGACCCCTCCCAGTCACAAATGCTACCAGACCGGCTGTGGAGGGAAAACAACCAAAAATTGTAGGTTTTCACACAAACACCAACTGAATTAACCTGATAATAAGTTGCAGCTGTTTATTCTCTGACAGCCAGCGAGGTTGGCAGGCACAGGGGCGCTGGGTGGATGGGACTTGGTGTGAGCTAGCACACATGCAGCTGAGTTCCGGAACTTTCCCCTCCCCTTTATCGTTAGAACTAGGAGCAGGAGTGGACAATTCAGCCCCTCAAACCTGCTCCGCCATTCAATACAATCATGGCTGATCTCATCTCTGCCTCAACTCCACTTAGGGTGGCACAGTGGGTTAGTACTGCTGCCTCACAGTGCCAGAGACCCGGGTTCGATTCCCAGCTTGGGTTGCTGTCTGTGCGGAGTCTGCACGTTCTCCCCGTGTCTGCATCGGTTTCCTCCGGGTGCTCCGGTTTCCTCCCACACTCTGAAAGACGCGCTGGTTAGGGTGCATTGGCCGTGCTAAATTCTCCCTCAGTGTAACCCGAACAGGCGCCGGAGTGTGGCAACTAGGGGATTCTCACAGTAACTTCATTGCAGTGTTAATGTAAGCCCACTTGTGACACTAATTAATAAACTTTAAAACTTAGCTATGAGAATCATGTCTCTCTCTTCCTTTATGACGCTCCATAAAATTAACATTTTTGACCAAGTTTTTGGTCATCCACCTTAATATCTCCTTAACAGCTCGTGTCAAAATTTTGTCTGATAATGAACATAAGAACTAGGAGCAGGAGTAGGCCCCTCGAGCCTGCTCTGCCATTCAATAAGATCATGGCTGATCTTTTCGTGGACTCAGCTCCACTTACCCGCCCGCTCCCCTTAATTCCTTTACTGTTCAAAAATCTATCTATCCTTGCCTTAAAAACATTCAATGAGGGAGCCTCAACTGCTTCACTGGGCAGGGAATTCCACAGATTCACAACCCTTTGTGTGAAGATGTTCCTCCTCAACTCAATCCTAAATCTGCTCCCCCTTATTTTGAGGCCATGCCCCCTAGTTCTAGTAAGCGACCCTTGGATCGCTTTGATGAAAGGAGCCGCAAGAATACAGGTTGTTTCCCAAGCCCAAGAATATATCTGTTTACCTTAATCCACTGTTGAATTCTTAGCCTTAGTGGCTCCCTTCAGCCAGACTCTGTTAATCATAGAAACCCTACAGTACAGAAAGAGGCCATTCGGCCCATCGAGTCTGCACCGACCACAATCCCACCCAGACCCTACCCCCATATCCCGACACATTTTACCCACTAATCCCTTTCACCTACGCATCTCAGGACACTAAGGGGCAATTTTAGCATGGCCAATCAACCTAACCCGCACACCTTTGGACTGTGGGAGGAAACCGGAGCACCCGGAGGAAACCCACGCAGACACGGGGAGAATGTGCAAACTCCACACAGACAGTGACCCAAGCCGGGAATCGAACCCAGGTCCCTGGAGCTGTGAAGCAGCAGTGCTAACCACTATGCTACCGTGCCGCCCACCCACAGAGTGATATCTCTACTAATATCGACCCAGATTCCTTCTACCTTTAAGCTCAGTTACTGCTCCCAATCAGCACTCATGCTGAGGGTCAATCAGTTCCCTTCGTCAATTCAGTACATTACATCAAATATCCTCCATCCATTAAAATAACGCAGGAAAAAGTGCCACAGTAAAAGACAGCCAGGGTAAAAGAACACTAATAATCAAAACCTGTGGAGGTATTTGACTCTTTAAACGGTCTTGTGAGAATTTACATCACGGATTACAGCAACACAAATGAAGATGTCCTTTGTGGCATGAGCTACCTGTAGAGTAGCCCCACCACTCCTTCTCGTTCCTTATCCTGGGAAACTGTACATTTAAGATAAGAATATGAACGACCAGGAATGGAATGAGGAAAGGGTAAAAAGAGGGAAAGTGATATAATGGCAGGAAAAAAAGAGAGGATGGGTTAAGAGAGAGAGAGAGGAAGAGAAAAAAAAAACTTGTCCCTTACCTTTCCATAAAACCAGTAGGTAGAGCACAAAGGATGATCTGTTTAACTCCATGGGTATAAACAAGTGTTAGATCAACAGAGTCTGGCAGGCATGGCCCTCACAGTCCCAGATCTTTCACTCCCTCCAACACTCCTGAAGAAATGCACCGACCTGCCTGCCGTGTTTGTGGCTGACTCGAAGGGTTGTAGCATGCGCTGGAGTCAGGGGGCTAGAGGTTTACTAGGACAGTGGCACAATGTGTAAAGTGCTTCCTTCTCTTATGATGCGAGCTTATTGCTCCTCTGCCTCAGTTTTTCACTCTTCACCTGATCTTTAAACTTTATTTCTGTTTCTATCAACTGAATTAAAATTCCCACATATCTGTCTTTTATTTCTATTCTTCCCAGATCTATTTAATATTTCCTTCTGTTCTTTTCCTCGCTGCAATCCTTTATCCCTTCTCTCTTTCGTTCGTCTTTTAGCCTGGACAAAAATATCACTGTCTCTAATTATATAGTGCACTTAGTAAAAAATATATATATTCTTTCGGATTCACTACTAATTTCCTTTCCTCTCTTTCCAAATACATCAACTACTTAACTCCTTTTCTCCAAATATATTAGGGTCTATATTGCTCCCCCTTCTCAGCCTCTCATATTCCCTATTCCCTAACTGAATGCAGCAGAGTTTTGAGATGTGTCCCTGGCTGTTTTTATATCACCCACTTTATATACAGGCTGTGGTCTTGAGGCGTAAGCACAGCCCCACCCACAGGCAGTGCAAAGCTGCACATCGTCCAGTCACCGTCTCAGACCTTCTCTGCTCCTGAACTGCTTCTGTGGGGTTCCTCTGGCTAATCGCCCTGGAGCTGCACACTTGTGGAGGATGCTTTAAAGGAAAATTATAATTTTATCCACTAGTCGCAGTTGACAGCGAGATCTTTTAGACACGCTAAGAATGTGCTCGAGTGCCAAGGGTATGCTTCATTGTTGGAAGTGCTGCCTTTTGGACGGGACATTATGTTATGAGGGCCCACTTGCTTCTCTAGGTGAACACAGAAGGTTCCAAAGCAAGATTCAGATTACAACGGGGAGCTTCATGCCAACATACCAAATAAATATAGATTGACCTGTTATCCATCTCATCTGTTTGCTGCTTGTGGAGTCATGGACCCTATCCAATCTACTTAATCGCATGAGCTATATCTTGGTTTAAATACTCTCTGGTTCCCGAAAGCTGTTGAGCAATTCTCCCAAATATTTATCCATTACCACATGCCGTTTTTCGAGATGTCAGTCTACACCTGTCGGGATTGCTGCTAACCTGAACCTTAGCCAGATGTTTATCTAGCTCTTGGTCAGTGAATGTTGCACGGTGGCACAGTGGTCAGCACTGCTGCCTCACAGCACCAGAGACCCGGGTTCAATTCCAGCTTTGGGTCACCGTCTATGCGGAGTCTGCACATTCTCCCCGTGTGTGCGTGGGTTTCCTCCGGGTGCTCCGGTTTCCTCCCACAGTCCAATAGGTGTGCTGGTTAGGAGGATTGCCATGCTAAATTGTCCCTTAGTGTCAGGGGGATTAGAGCAGGGTAAATAGTGTCGGGGGGTTACCAGGGTAAATATGTGGGATTATGGGGATAGTGTGTTATTAGTGCAGGCTTGATGGGCCGAATGGTCTCCTACTGCACTGTGGGATTCTATGATTCTCTATAAAAAGAATTAGCCAAAACAGCATTTGCTTTTGCTGAATGTTCCATATCGCACTCGCTTGTGGAGGAAGAAAGTTTTGTCTGATTTTCTGTGCACAATTGACTCATTGTCACAAACATGGGGAGTGAAGATAAGATTCCCTTCTCACAAAGCTCACCTTCTTCATTTAAAGCTCTCCTTTCCAGCGTCAGCCTCCATTTCCTTCTACTTGCTTGTGCAGCACCCTAGGGTGCTTCTTATTTGCAGTGGCTCAGCTGATAGTACTTGCACCTTGAAGTCAAAAGGTTGCAGGTTCTAGTCCCATGCAGTGGACTTGAGTGCAAAACCTAAGCCGACGCTCCAAGGAAGTACAAAGGGAGTGCCATCCCGTCGGAGGTGCTGGCAGTACAGAGCAAACATAGGATTTAGGAGCAGAAGTAGACCATTCAGCCCTTTGAGTCTGATTTGCCAATCAATAGGATCGTGGCTGATCTAGTTATGGTCTCAACTCCACCTTCCTGTTTGCTCCCCCTGCCCCCCCCCCCCCCCCCCCCCCCCCCAACCACCCTTTACCCTGGATTCCTTTTTCTATCAGAAATCTATCCAAGTCATCCTTAAAAATATTCATTGACCTAGTCTCCAGGGCTATCTGAGGAAGAGAATTCCAATCTCCTTGCAATAACCCACAACATTCCCGTGTGTCATCCTAATACCTTGCTGTATCTGCGCACTAACTTTTTGTGATTTGTGTACCAGGACACCCAGATCCCTCTGTACCTCAGGAGTTCTGCGATCTCTCTCCATTTAAAAATTACTCTTGTTTTACTATTCGTCCTGCCAAAGTGGACAAGTTCACACTTTCCATGTTACACTCCATCTGCACGCTTTTTGCCCACTCATTTAAGTAAAAAGTAAAGTTTATTTATTAGTCACAAGTAAGACTTACATTAACATTGCAATGAAATTACTGTGAAATTCCCCTAGTCGCCACACTCCGGCGCCTGTTCGGGTCAATGCAACTAACCAGCACGTCTTTGGACTGTGGGGAGGAAACCGGAGCACCCGGAGGAAACCCACGCAGACATGGGGAGAACGTGCAGACTCCACACAGACAGTGACTCAAACCAGGAATCGAACCAGGGTCCCTGGTGCTGTGAAGCAGCAGTGCTAACCACGGTGCTTCCGTACCGCCCACTTAACCAGTACATTCCTTTCTAGACTCTCTATCTCCTCTTGGAACTTACCTATCTATCTTGATGTCATCGGCAACTCTAGCTAGCGTGCATACAGTTCCTCTTTCCAAGTCGTTGACATTGATTCTAAACAATTGAGGCCCTGGCACCGATCCCTGTGGCACTCCGCTAGTTACATCTTGCCAATCCAAAAAAGGTCTATTTATCCCTGCTTTCTTCATCTTATCAGCTAAATGGGTGACAGGGTGGCACAGTGGTTAGCAAGTACTGCCTCACAGCGCCAGAGACCCAGGTTCGATTCCCAGCTTGGGTCACTGTCTGTGTGGAGTCTGCACGTTCTCCCTGTGTCTGCGTGGGTTTCCTCCGGGTGCTCCGGTTTCCTCCCACAGTCCGAAAAGATGTGTGGGTTAGGTAAATTGGCCGTGCTAAATTGCCCCTTAGTCAGAGAGACCAGTTAGGGTAAATGGGGATGGGGCTGGGCGGGATTGTGGCCGGTGCAGACTCGATGGGCTGAATGGCCTCCTTCTGCACTGTATGATTCTATTTGGTTCTATGAACCAATGCTTGTTAATATGTTACTTCCCCCAACTGCACCACCCCACCCCACACATCATGCTCCAATCACAGAATCCCTACAGTGCAGAAGAAGGCCATTTGGCCCATCGAGTCTGCACCGACCACAATCCCACCCAGGCCCTATTCCCTTAACCTCACATACTTACCCTGCTAATCCCCGTACACTAGGGTCAATTTAGCATCGCCAGTTCACCTAACCCGCACATCTTTGGATTGTGGGAGGAAACTGGAGCACCCGGAGGAAACCTACGCAGCCATGGGGAGAATGCACAAAACTCCACCTGAGGCTGGAATCGAACCCGGGTCCCTGGTGCTGTGAGGCAGCAGTGCTAACCACCATGCCACCCATGTGTGGCAACCTTTGATATGGCACCTGAGTGCTACACTGTTGGAGGTGCCATCTTTTGATTTATTGTCACATGTATTAGTACAGTAAGAAGTCTCACAACACCAGGTTAAAGTCCAACAGGTTTATTTGGTAGCAAATACCATAAGCTTTCGGAGCGCTGCTCCTTCATCAGATGGAGTGGATATCTGTTCTCAAACAGGGCACAGACACAGAAATCAAGTTACAGAATACTAATTAGAATGCAAATCTCTACAGCCAGCCAGGTCTTAAAGGTACAGATAATGTGGGTGGAGGGAGCATTCAACACAGGTTAAAGAGATGTGTATTGTCTCCAGACAGAACAGCTAGTGAGATTCTACAAGCCCAGGAGGCAAGCTGTGGGGGTTACTGATAATGTGACATAAATCCAACATCCCGGTTTAGGCCGTCCTCATGTGTGCGGAACTTGGCTATCAGTTTCTGCTCAGCAACTCTGCGCTGTCGTGTGTCGTGAAGGCCGCCTTGGAGAACGCTTACCTGAAGATCCAAGGCTGAATGCCCGTGACTGCTGAAGTGCTCCCCCACAGGAAGAGAACAGTTTTGCCTGGTGATTGTCGAGCGGTGTTCATTCATCCGTTGTCGTAGCGTCTGCATGGTTTCCCCAATGTACCATGCCTCGGGACATCCTTTCCTGCAGCGTATCAGGTAGACAACGTTGGCCGAGTTGCAAGAGTAGGTACCGTGTACCTGGTTAGTGGCACCGTGTACCGTGTACCTGTGTTAGTACACAGTGAAAAATGTATTGTTTCTTGCATGCTATGTAGTTTGCGTGCTATCTCATCTTGTGGATGAGATGTTAAAGCGAGGCCTTGTGGGTGGACATGCGATTCCCTGGTCACTAATGCGACGGGTAGCAGGGAATTCTCCCCGGAGAAGTGGCCCAACACATAATTTATCCCCTAGCTAACATCACCAAAACAGATACCTGATCATTGGGACATTGCAGTTTGAGAGGATGGTGCTGCGTGCAAATATACTGCCTCATTTCTCATATCACACATGGACTTAACTGGCTATAAAGTGCTTTGGCACGTCGTGAGGCTGTGAAAGGTTAACATTAGCAAATAGTTGTATAAATAGTTCCGTGGCTTGTATTGTTACCAACATGGTAGAAACAGTCAGAATATAAATCTGGGGGCTGAGAGTTTAAAAATAGCCCCTTACTGCACCCAAGCGCTGAAAATAAATCTCAGACTCAAACGGGGAGAAGGAAGCGTGGAAAGAAAAAGAGGATATTGGTAAAGCTGAGAATAACATTGCCGATTACTGTGACTCAACTGTCGGATCATTTCAGTTTTGGAACTGGATCTCAGGTGGAGCTATGGTGCCCCTTACTGGTGGCTTGTTTGCTAAATAATGCACTGTTTGTGAAAAATAAGCTGTAACCTAGATCCTGTGGGAACAGCATCTTGAATCACAGAATCCCTACAGTGCAGAAGGCGGCCATTCAGCCCATTGAATCTGCACTGACTCTCTGACAGAGAGTCGTACCCCCTGCCCTATCTGAGTAACCCCACACATTTACCCCGCTAATCTCCCCAAACTACACATCTTTCGGACTCCAAGGGGCAATTTACCATGGCCAATCCACCTAACCCGCAGAAACCAGAAGGAAAATGCTGGAAAATCTCAGCAGGTCTGGCAGCATCTGTAAGGAGAGAAAAGAGCTGACGTTTCGAGTCCAGATTCATCACCATCAGGTGGGTCATCTGGACTCAAAACGTCAACTCTTTTCTCTCCTTACAGATGCTATGATGTGGAGATGCCGGCAGTTGGACTGGGGTGGGCACAGTAAGAAGTCTCACAACACCAGGTTGAAGTCCAACAGGTTTATTTGGTAGCACAAGCTTTTTCGGAGCGTTGCTCCTTCTTCAGGTGAGAAGGAGTAGCGCTCCGAAAGCTACCAAATAAACCTGTTGGACTTGAACCTGGTGTTGTGAGAATTCTTACTGTGCTTACAGCTGCTGATGTGGAGATGCCGGCGTTGGACTGGGGTGAACACGGTAAGAAGTATTTGCTACCAAATAAACCTGTTGGACTTTAACCTGGTGTTGTGAGACTTCTTACCTTACAGCTGCTGCCAGACCTGCTGAGATTTTCCAGCATTTTCCCTTTTGGTTTCCGATTCCAGCATCCGCAGTAATTTGCTTTTCACCTAACCCGCACATCTTTCAGACTGCGGGAAGAAAACCGGAGCACCTGGAGAAAACCCACGCAGACACGGGGAGAACATGCAAATTCCACACAGACAGTAACCCAAGGGCAGAATTGAACCTGGGTCCCTGGCACTGACAGGCGGCAGTGCTAACCACTGTGCCACCGTGCTGACCCTAGTCATTCTATCAGTCAATCTGCTAAACAGAGCTATACCGCTGCCTTAGACCACTAGTTCCCAGCAAATCAATCGCCATCAGCCGGCCTCCCATGCCCTAAGTCAGCCTCCACCTCGATGATTTGTTAAATACACAGTTCCAGAGGCTGGGAACAATCAGACTTTTAGATTTTTAAAGGGAGGTCAATAACTAATAGGGTGGAAGGATTTACAGAAGGTCTCGGGCTGGGAAAATGGGAACCACTGGCACCCCCAGAGGTGGAATACACAGAGGAAAGGGAATTCGCAGGAAGCAGATTCAAGATCTGAGGAACAGGGATGTCAGGCTGAAGGAGGTTACAGAGGGGAGGCAGGGTAACAATTTGTCCGTCCCAATCCAGGGTACCCTTACTGTCATAGAATCCCCACAGTGCAGAAGGAGGCCATTTAGCCCATCGAGTCTGTGCCGGCAACACTCCCGCCCAGACTCTATCCCCGTAACCCCACATATTTACCCTCCTAATCCCCCTGGCACTAAGGCTCAATTTAGCACGGCCAATCCACCCGACCTGCACATCTTTGGACTGCGGGAGGAAACCGGAGCACCCGGAGGAAACCCACGCAGACACGGGGAGAACGTGCAAGCTCGAGGCTGGAATTGAACCCACTTCCCTAGTGCTGTGAGGCAGCAGTGCTAACCACTGTGCCACCGCGCCGCCCCGTCCTTAATAGAAATCAACAAACTCTGCACAGTGCGAGGGACAATACCTGGGGCAGCAATGATCTAAGGGCCACGTAGACAGTTCACTTATCCACATTGCATTTGGGCTGCTGAGATGGCACACTCGTGCTACCAAATAAACCTGTTGGACTTTAACCTGGTGTTGTGAGACTTCTTACTGTGCCCACCCCAGTCCAACGCCGGCATCTCCACACCACTTTCTGGTGTAACAGGGTTGTGATATGAGAGGTAGTCAGCCTGTTTAGGATCCAGGTACAGAATTGTTTGCTACCATGTTAGTGCCCCTACGTGAATGGGTTTGGAGATCCAAGCTCAGGTGGTAGCCTTGGTTGTCACAAATGCTCCAGTTTAATTTGAAGTTGTTTATTGGTATTTGCTCATTGCGCCAGTGACCGCAGGTAGTTAAACATTGCTTATGGTACTGGTGAATCCTCTCAGCACTCTCTCCGTATTTATTGTGTGGTAGCTTGGCTCAGTTAATAATAAACTCAGCTCTCAATTAGTCCATCATAGCTTCAAGGGACACTCCAGGAACTGAGCACATAAATCTAGGTTAACATTTCAGTACAGCACCAAAGCCCCATCTACCTATCCTATGTTTCAGATGGACCTTAGAGATCCTGTAGCAATATCTGTTGTTTTCCCAGTGCCTTGCTTAACACTCCTCTCCCAAAATAAAAATCACCAAACACCGGAATGCTGGTCATCCCATAGAATCCCTACAGTGCAGGAGGCCATTTAGCCCATCGAGTCTGCACCAACAACAATCCCACCCAGATTCTATCCCCGTAACCCCATATA
Source organism: Mustelus asterias (assembly GCF_964213995.1). NCBI lineage: Eukaryota > Metazoa > Chordata > Chondrichthyes > Carcharhiniformes > Triakidae > Mustelus > Mustelus asterias. The sequence continues at coordinate 162,002 of NW_027590396.1, read as the reverse complement.
TTTACCCTGCTAATCCCCCTGACACAAAGGGTCAATTTAGCATGGCCAATCCACCTAACCTGCACATCTTTGGACACTAAGGGGCCATTCAGCATGGCCAATCCACCTAACCTGCACATCTTTGGACAGTAATGGATAACTTAGCATGGCCAATCCACCTAACCCGCACATCTTTGGCGTGTGGGAGGAAACCGGAGCACCTGGACAAAACCCATGCAGATATGGGGAGAACGTGCAAACTCCACACAGGCAGTGACCCGAGGCCAGAGTTGAACCCGGATCCCTGGCGCTGAGAGGCAGCAGTGCTAACCACTGTGCCACCCAAATGTTGTTTGTGGAATCTTGCTGATCAGAAATTATCCTTAGCGGAATGTCATTCCAACATCCTCTTGCAACTCATTCTTCTGTTGATTGTAACCTGTCCATGCCCAGGTTTCTGCTAACTCATCTCCTCACTCAACTTCCAAAAGCTGAGGTAAATGAGAAAGTGATGGATGAGAAGAAAGTAAGAGAGGCAGAGTGAGACAGATGTGCAGCAGATGGAAATATTGTGGTGTAGGAAGCACAGAGTAGGTTGGGAGTTAATGTGGTGTTTATAATCAGGAGTTTTTGACACTCCAACACTAAATTTAGGATGACAGATATTTAGAGGACATACAGAGGCCATTCAGGCCATCATATCTGTGTCAGTTCTTAGCAGCAGTAATCCCACTGCCACACACATTCCCCGTGGCCTTGTATCTTCCTCTGATTCATCACATTTCTCTTCAAAAGGTGCCCTGTACTCTTCCTCAGCCATCGGCCAAAACCAAGAATCTACATTACAAAGAAATTTCTCCTTTGACCTCTCTCCTAAATTTGTGACACTTTAAACTAACCACCCTTTGTCAACAACCTTCTCTGCTCAACTGGAGATCATCCCAAGTGACCATTCAGCCCATCGAGTCTGTACCAACCACAATCTCACTCAGGCCCTATTCCCATAACGGCATGCATTTACCCTGCTAATCCCCCTGACACTAAGGGGCAATTTAGCATGGCCAATCCACCTAACCCACACATCTTTGGACTGTGGGAGAAAACCGGAGCACCCGGAGGAAACCCACGTAGACACGAGGAGAACGTGCAGACTCCACACAGACAGTGACCCGAGCCGGGGATCAAACCCAGGTCCCTGGCGCTGTGAGGCAGCAGTGCTAACCACTCTGCCACGGTGCCCCAAGAGGTTACTGCAGAGGGCTGTAGAGGCTGCGTCATTAAGTACGTCCAAAGTTGAGATAGACAGATTTTTAACCAGTAAAGGAATCGAAGGGTTATGGATTAAGGTGGGAAAATGGTGTTACATCACTCATGATCTAACACCATCTAAATGGTGTTAGATCACAGACATGATGGCCTGATTAGCAGGCGGTAAAGAAGGCAAGTGGCATGTTGGCCTTCATTGCGAGAGGTTTCGAGTACAGGAGCAGGGATGTGTTGTTGCAATTATACAGGGCCTTGATAAGGCCACACCTAGAATATTGTGTGCAGTTTTGGTCTCCCTTTCTGAGGAAGAATGTTCTTGCTCTCGAGGGAGTTGCAGCGAAGGTTTACCAGGCTGATTCCGGGGATGGCGGGACTGATGTATGAGGAGAGATTGACTAGGTTAGGATTGTTTTCACTGGAATTCAGACGAATGAGGGAGGATCTTATAGAGACTTATAAAATTCTAACAGGACTAGACAGGGTAGATGCAGGGAGGATGTTCCCGATGGTGGAGGAGCCCAGAACCAGGGGTCACAGTCTGAGGATTCAGGGTAGACCATTTAGGACAGAGGTGAGGAGACATTTCTTCGCCCAAAGAGTGGTGAGCTTGTGGAATTCATTATCACAGGAATTGTTGATGCCAAAAAATTGAAAATATTCCAGAGGTAGCTGGATATATTTCATTTTGATTTGATTTATTATTGTCACATGTATTGGGATACAGTGAAAAGTATTGTTTCTTGCACACTATACGGACAAAACATACCCTTCATAGAGAAGGAAAGGAGAGGGTGCAGAATGTAGTGTTACAGTCATAGCTAGGGTGTACAGAAAGATCAACTTAATGCGAGGTCAGTCCATTCAAAACTCTGACAGCAGCAGGGAAGAAGCTGTTCTTGAGTCGGTTGGTACGAGACCTCAGACTTTTGTATCTTTTTCCCGATGGAAGAAGGTGGAAGAGAGAATGTCCGGGATGCGTGGGGTCCTTAATTATGCTGGCTGCTTTGCCAAGGCAGCGGGAAGTGTAGACAGTGTCAATGGATGGGAGGCTGGTTTGCGTGATGGATTGGGCTACATTCATGACCTTTTGCGGTCTTGGGCAGAGCAGGAGCCCCATACCAAGCTGTGATACAACCAGAAAGAATGCTTTCTATGGTGCATCTGTAAAAGCTGGTGAGAGTCGTAGCTGACGCGCCAAAGTTTGGAGTAAATTATTTTTTTTCTTGTGGTTTGCTAGCCTATTGGATGTCATGTTATTCTGCAGTTCTCTGCTGGCATCAAGAAAGAATGATATGGAGATGCCGGCGTTGGACTGGGGTAAGCACAGTAAGAAGTCTCACAACACCAGGTTAAAGTCCAACAGGTTTATTTGGCAGCACAAGCTTTCGGAGTCTCAGGCTCCTGCATCAGGTGAGTGGGACTTGTGTTCACAAACAGGGCAGATACAAACACAAACTCAATTTACAAGATAATGGTTGGAATGCGAGTCTTTACAAATAATCAAGTCTTAAAGGTACAGACAATGTGAGTGGAGAGGGCCAAGCACAGGTTGAAGAGATGTGTATTATCTCCTGCCAGGACAGTTAGTGAGATTTTGCAAGCCCAGGCAAATCGTGGGGGTTACAGATAGTGTGACATGAACCCAAGATCCCGGTTGAGGCCGTCCTCATGTGTGCGGAACTTGGGTATTAGTTTCTGCTCAGTGATTCTGCGTTGTCGTGTGTGGTGAAGGCTGCCTTGGAGAACGCTTACCCGAAGATCAGAGGCTGAATGCCCGTGACCGCTGAAGTCTTCCCTGACTGGAAGGGAACACTCCTGCCTGGTGATTGTCAAGCGGTGTTCACTCATTCGTTGTTGTAGCGTCTGCATGGTCTCCCCAATGTACCATGCCTCGAGACATCCTTTCCTGCAGCGTCATCAGGTAGACAACGTTGGCCGAGTCGAGAAAGAACACATTCAGAGGGAGGGAGAGCGGCTGAAGGGAGAGATGAGTGAAGGTTTCTTGAGAAAGCCAATCAGCTCTCCGTCCTCCGTGGTTGCTGCTTTGCGTGACTCACTGACAGACATTGGAATTCCTGATGCTCTAATCCTGGTGTTTAGTACCTCGATCTGTAAGAACATCACCAAACTGTGAAACTGAATTCAGAGGCACTTTATTTCTGAGCTGCTCATGTTTGTGCAGCATTTGCTAATCCTCGGGGTGCATCCTTCCTGTTCATTTGGCCTTTATTTGATTGTATTATCATCAGCAGCACTGGATTCAAATGTGAAACAAAATGAGTGAGATAATCTCTTCAGATAACTGATCTGCTGGGCTGTGAATTACTTGGTTTGTTCGGGGAAACATCAGCCAACCTCAAGGGGCCTAGTTCCAGTCACTCTTTTAGGGTGTCATCACATCAAAATACATACCTCAGGCTTCAGGGGAAAGACAGAGGCAGACAAAGGAATTCCCAGTTGGAATGAATTCTAGTCTGAGATAGTGCAGTCTGTTTATCTCAGGGGAGATTTCGGTTTAATTAATCAAAGCTGAATCTACAACCAACCTGAAGACAGAACTGAATCCAGTGATCAGACTGACAAAGATTCATCAGCCTGCGCTCTTCCAGTTTGGTTTATAGAGTCCCTACAGTACAGAAGGAGGCCTTTCGGCCCATTGAGCCTGCACCAACAACAATCCCATCCTATCCCTGTAACCCCACATATTTACCCTGCTAAACCCCCTGAAACTAGGGCCAATGTAGCACGGCCAATCAACCTAACCCGCACATCTTTGGACTGTGGGAGAAAACCGGAGTACCCAGAGGAAACCCATGCAGACATGGGGAGAACGTGCAAACTCCACACAGACAGCGACCCAAGCTGGAAATCGAACCCGGGTCCCCGGTGCTGTGAGGCTGCAGTGCTAACCACTGTGCCACCTCATCTTTCTCCCTCAATTCCACATCTCTACCACAGCCCCAGAACTGACAGCCTCCAAGATTTTGGCCATAGTGCAATATCATTCCTTGTCTGCTCTGCAACTTGCTGAACTCATCTAGGTCATCCTCTTCAATGCCGTCTGAAGGTTGGAAGGTTGGCTAAGGCTACTGGGGAGAGTTTAAACTAGATAGGTTGGGGGGAGGGGATCAAAGCGACGTGACTGAGAGTGAGGAAGGTAGCTCGCAAACAGAGAAGGGTTATAGGCAGGGCAGGTGGACTGGGAACAGAGAAGGGGAGAGGTCAGACCATAGGATTGAGAGGTGTCTACTCTAATGCCAGGAGTATAGTGAATAAACAACTAGCTAAAGGAGGAGAGGGCTTGGGAGATGTTAGTAGCGCTTCAACAAACCGGGTCCAGATAAAGGCTGGCATAAAGACACTTTGCCTGAATGCACGAAGCATTCGAAACAAAGTAAATGAGTTGATGGCACAAATCCATACAAATGAATATGATCTAGTGTCCATCACAGAAACGTGGTTGCAGGGTGACCGGGACTGGGAACTGAATATACAGGGTTATCAGGCATTTAGGAAGGATAGACAGGTAGAAAAAGGAGGTGGGGTAGCTTTGTTAATAAAGGATAATATCAGGACGGTAGTGAGAGACGACATAGGCTCTAAGGAGCAAAACGTGGAATCGTTGTGGGTGGAGATAAGGAATAGTAAGGGGAGAAAGACACTGGTAGGCGTGGTCTATAGGCCCCCAAATAATAACTTAGAGGTGGGGAGGGCTATAAACAAGCAAATAATGGATGCGTGCAAAAGTGGAACGGCAATAATCATGGGGGATTTTAACCTACATATTGATTGGTCGACTCAAATTGGACGTGGAGGGCTTGAGGAAGAGTTCTTGGAATGCTGTCGGGATTGTTTCATTGAACAGTATGTTACAGAACCTACGAGAGAGCAAGCTATCTTGGATCTGGTTCTGTGCAATGAAACAGGTAGGATTAAGGATCTTCTTGTGAAGGATCCTCTTGGGATGAGTGATCATAATATGGTGGAATTTCTGATACAGATGGAGGGTGAGAAAGTAGGGTCCCAAACCAGTGTCCTCTGCTTGAACAGAGGGGAGTACGATAGGATGAGGGTGGAATTGGCTAATGTAGACTGGGCGAGCAGACTGGTAGGTAGGACAGCTGAGGAACAGTGGAGGATTTTTAAGGAGATTTTTTTAAGTACTCAGCAAAAATATATTCCGGTGATAAAGAAGGACTGTAAGAAAAAGGATAACCGGACGTGGATAACAAAGGAAATAAAGGAGTATTAAAATAAAATCAGATGCGTACAGAGTGGCCAAAAATAGTGGAGAATTAGTGGATTGGGAAAGCTTTAAAGAAAAACAAAGAACGACTAAGAAAGCGATTAAGAAAGGAAAGATAGATTATGAAACTAAACTAGCTCAAAATATAAAAAATGATAGTAAAAGTTTTTACAAGTATATAAAAAGGAATAGAGTGGCTAGAGTGAATGTTGGACCCTTGGAAGATGAGAGGGGGGATTTAATAGTGGAAAACGAGGAAATGGCTGAGACTTTAAATAAGTTCTTTGTGTCGGTCTTCACGGTGGAAGACACAAATAGTTTGCCGAATATTAGAGATCGAGAGTTGGTGGGAGGGGAGGTCCTTAATACAATTACTGTTACTAAGGAGGTGGTGCTTGGTAGACTAATAGGACTGAAGGTAGACAAGTCCCCGGGCCCGGATGGAATGCATCTCAGGGTACTGAAAGAAATGGCTGAGGTAATAGCAGATGCGTTAGTAGTAATTTATCAAAATTCGCTGGACTCTGGGGTAGTGCCGGCTGACTGGAAAACAGCTACTGTTACGCCGCTGTTTAAAAAAGGAAGTAGACAAAAGGCGGGTAACTACAGGCCGGTTAGCTTAACGTCCGTAGTTGGGAAGATGCTAGAGTCCATTATTAAAGAGGAAATAACAGAGCACCTGAATAAGAATGGTTCGATCAAGCAGACGCAGCATAGATTCATGAAGGGAAAGTCGTGTTTGACGAATCTACTGGACTTTTATGAAGATGTCACTAGTGCGGTTGACAGAGGGGAACCGGTGGATGTGGTGTTTTTAGATTTCCAGAAGGCGTTCGATAAGGTGCCTCACAAAAGGTTGCTGCAGAAGATTGGCGTACACGGAGTTAGGGGTAAGGTGTTGGCGTGGATTGGGGATTGGCTATCTAACAGGAAGCAGAGAGTTGGGATAAATGGGTGCTTTTCTGGTTGGCAGTTGGTGACCAGTGGCGTGCCGCAGGGATCGGTGCTGGGGCCTCAATTGTTTACCATTTACATAGATGATCTGGAGGAGGGGACTGAATCTAGGGTATTCAAGTTTGCTGATGACACGAAGGTGAGTGGGAAAGCGAATTGCGTGGAGGACGCGGAAAGTCTGCAGAGAGATTTGGATAGGCTGAGCGAGTGGGCGAGGATCTGGCAGATGGAATATAACGTTAGCAAATGTGAGGTTATCCACTTTGGAAGAAATAATAGTAAATTGGAATATTATTTCAATGGAGAAAAATTACATCGTGCGACTGTGCAGAGGGACCTGGGGGTCCTTGTGCATGAATCGCAAAAACTCAGTCTGCAGGTGCAGCAGGTGATCAAGAAGGCGAATGGAATGTTGGCCTTTATCACGAGGGGGATAGAATATAAAAGCAGGGAGGTCTTGCTGCAACTGTACAAGGCACTGGTGAGGCCGCAACTGGAGTACTGTGTGCAGTTTTGGTCCCCTTATTTGCGAAAGGATATATTGGCCTTGGAGGGAGTGCAGAGAAGGTTCACCAGGTTGATACCGGAGATGAGGGGTGTAGCTTATGAGGAGAGATTAAACAGATTGGGTCTGTACTCGTTGGAGTTTAGAAGGATGAGGGGTGATCTTATAGAGACATATAAGATAATGAAGGGGCTGGATAGGGTAGAGGTGGAGAGATTCTTTCCACTTAGAAGGGAAACCAGAACTAGAGGGCACAGCCTCAAAATAAGGGGGGGCCGGTTCAGAACAGAGTTGAGGGGGAACTTCTTCTCTCAGAGGGTAGTGAATCTCTGGAATTCTCTGCCCATTGAAGTGGTGGAGGCTTCCTCGTTGAATATGTTTAAATCACGGGTAGATAGTTTTCTGATCGATAAGGGAATTAGGGGATATGGGGAGCAGGCGGGTAAGTGGAACTGATTCACTTCAGATCAGCCATGATCTTGTTGAATGGCGGGGCAGGCTCGAAGGGCCAGATGGCCTACTCCTGCTCCTATTTCTTATGTTCTTATGTCTGTGATTGGCTCCCATTGCTTAGTCAGAGTCTTACAAACTGTATGAGGTGGAGATGCCGGCATTGGACTGGGGTGGTCACAGTAAGAAGTCTCACAACACCAGGTTAAAGTCCAACAGGTTTATTTGGAATCATGAGCTTTTGCAACGCTGCTTCTTCATCAGGTGAGTTACAAATAGTAGATAATGAGCAGAATTGAGCCCACCTCGCCCTGCCCGCCACAGCTGTCTCACAGCTAGTTACCTCAAGGATCCATCTTTGATCCTCCTTCTATCCCTCGTCTACACGATGCATCACAGCGACGTGACGTGAAGATGTGATATTCAGTTCCATACGTGCGCTCACCTAGTTCCGCATCATCAACGCCTCTCCCAACCCCTGGTGTGGACAGCTGTTCGACATCCAATCCTGAATAATTGTTAAAAGCAGGGATTTACTGGCTGGTTTTTATCACCTGCCAACTCAAGAGTGCCGAGATCTATTGTGCTGTCCCATCCGAGAAGAACCAACTCGTCATTGAGAAGGACTGAATCTGGCAGTGGGCAACTTTCAAATTTCTGCTTGCTGAAAGTAATGTAGAGTTTGTTGTGGCACAGCCCCTGTGATTATGTATTAGAGTCATAGAGGTTTACAGCATGGAAACAGGCCTTTCGGCCCAACTTGTCCATGCTGCCCTTTTTTTTAAACCACTAAGCTAGTCCCAATTGCCCACATTTGGTCCATATCCCTCTATACCCATCTTACCCATGCAACTGTCTAAATGCTTTTTAAAAGACAACATTGTACTCGCCTCTACTACGTCCTGAGATGCGTAGGTTAGAGGAATTAGTGGCTAAAATATGTAGGGATATGGGGGTAGGGCCTGGGTGGGATTGTGGTCGGTGCAGACTCGATGGGCCGAATGGCCTCTTTCTGTACTGTAGGGTTTCTATGAGTCCTCTGGCAGCTCCTTCCAGACACTCACCACCCTCTGTGTGAAAAAATTGTCCCTCTGGACACTTTTGTGTCTCTCCCCTCTCACCTTAAACCTATGCCCTCTAGTTTTAGACTCCCCTACCTTTGGGAAAAGATATTGACTATCTAGCTGATCTGTGCCCCTCATTATTCTATAGACCTCTATAAGATCACCCCTCAGCCTCCTGCGCTCCAGAGAAAAAAGTCCCAGTCTATCCAGCCTCTCCTTATAACTCAAACCATCAAGTTTCGGTAGCATCCTGGTAAATCTCTTCTGCACTCTTTCTAGTTTAATATCCTTTCAATAATAGGGTGACCAGGACTGTATTGCACACTTCCAGCTCCATTTATTATCATCTTACTTTGACTCGAAATGTAATTTTACTGCCATTAAGGCAGGTTGAAAAACAAAGTAAATCAGTAGCAGTAACACTTCAACTTGAATTGTAAGAATAAAAGATTAACATAGAACTCCCTAATTTTGAAACTCTGGTTAAGAAAATGTCCAAATAGCAGATAATGCTTGGATTCTTGACTTTGAAGATACAGGGAGGGAGAGAATAAACAATTGCCTAAATTGCTGGAATAAAATAATTTAAATCAATTGAAGGTAACACCCCGAATCATCCTTTTTTGATTTGATTTATTATTGTCACATGTATTAGTACATAGTGAAAAGTATTGTTTCTGCTATAAGACAAAGTATACTGTTCATACCTGCCATGAACTCAGTGAAAGCATGTCTCTTTCTAGGGCCGCACGATGACACAGTAGGTAGCACAAGAGACCAGGGTTCAACCTCAGGTCACTGTCTGTGTGGAGTTTGCACGTTCTCCCCGTGTCTGCGTGGGTTTCCTCCGGGTGCTCCAGTTTCCTCCCACACTCCAAAGATGTGCGGGTTAGGTGGATTGGCCATGCTAAATTGCACCTTAATGTCCAAAAATGTGCAGGTTGGGTGGATTGGCCATGCTAAATTTCCCCTTAACGTCCAAAGATGTGCAGGTTAGGTGGATTGGTCATGCTAAATTGCCACTTAGTATCAGTGGGATTAGAAGGATAAATACATGGGGTTACGGGGATAGGGAATTGTTGTTGGTGCAGATTCGATGGGCCGAATGGTCCCCTTCTGCACTGTAGGGATTCTATGATCAACTGCATGTTATTTGTGCCTCTTGTCTTTCACCTCTTAAAGGAACAATGAGTAATCACAATTACTGAGTTTTTTTGTATCCAGCACTAACAGGAGCTGCTGTAAATCGATTCCTTTGATTTGTTTTAACAAATTATCACTATGTTGTTAGTGCAATGATTGATTGAAATCACAAAACAAAGTCAGTTTCTGTTTCCTTTACGGATTCTGCTGAACTTTCCAGTTTGACAGCTGTCCAAAATGAATAAACTCGACTAAGGACTGCAATCTCAGGTGAGGTTCCATCAAACAATTGGATTCAAAATGGCTGCAAGCAGCACAAAATGGCCACCAGGGCAGGAAAATACTGTGTCCAATACAGATGGAGGAGTTGGATTCTCTTACTCATTTTGGTGCTTAGGCTGTGATCCACTATTTTGTCCAATTTATATGTACAATTTGATTTGGTTTGATTTGTCACGGTGGCACAGTGGCTGGCACTGCTGCCTCACAGCGCCAGGAACCCGGGTTTGATTCTCGGTTTGAGTCACTGTCTGTGTGGAGTTTGCACATTCTCCCTGTGTCTGCGTGGGTTTCCTCCGGGTGCTCCAGTTTCTTCCCACACTCCAAAGATGTGCGGGTTAGGTGGATTGGCCATCTAAATTGCCCTTCAGTGTCAGGGGGCTAGCTAGGGTAAATGCATGGGGCTATGTGGATAGGGCCTGGTTGTGATTGTGGTCAGTGCAGACTTGATGGGCCAAATTGCCTCCTTCTGTAGGATTCTATGATTCCACTGTCACATGTATTAGTATACACTGAAAAGTATTGTTTCTTGCGCGCTATACAGACAAAGCATACCATTCATAGAGAAGGAAAGGGGAGGGTGCAGAATGTAGTGTTACAGTCATAGCTAGGGTGGAGAGAAAGATCAACTTAATGCAAGGTAGGTCCATTCAAAAGTCTGACAGCAGCAGGGAAGAAGCTGTTCTTGAATCAGTCGGTACGTGACCTCAGACATTTGTATCTTTTTCCCGACGGAAGAAGGCGGAAGAGAGAATGTCCGGGGTGCGTGGGGTCCTTGATTATGCTGGCTACTTTTCCGAGGCAGCAGGAAGTGTAGACAGAGTCAATGAATGGGAGGTTGGTTTGCGTGATGGATTGGGCTACATTCTTGCGGTTTGTTGCGGTCTTGGCCAGAGCAGGAGCCAGACCAAGCTGTGATACAACCAGAAAGAATGCTTTCTGTGGTGCATCTGTAAAAATCGGTGAGAGACATAGCGGACATGCCAAATTTCCTTAGTCTTCTAAGAAAGTAGAGGCATTTCTTAACTATAGCGTCCGCAAGGGAGGCGCGGGGGGGAGCCAGGACAGGTTATTGGTGATCTGGACACCTAAAAACTTGAAGCTTTCGGCCATTTCTGCTTCGTCCCTGTTGATGTAGACAGGGGCATGTTCTCCACAATGCTTCCTGAAGTCAATGACAATCTCCTACAATGTGCGGAAACAGGAAATAGCTCCCACACCCAAAACAGTAGATCTTACCTCTCAGGAAAGGTATCACACTTGATAGGTGTACATGTATGGAAACATAACCTTGCCTTGTTGGTCAGGGCTGACTCAGTGTGGTAGTACACACCTCACAGGTCAGATTGTGAGCTCAGAGACTGGAGCACACATTCCAGGATAGCGTGCACTGCAGTGAGGTTTTGAGGGAGTGCTGCTGCACAGTCAGAGGTGCCATTTTTTGGACGAGATGTTAAACCAAAATCCTTGTCTGCCCTCTCAACGCGTCATGAAAATGCAAATGGCACTATGTGGAGATGAGGAATTGGTTTCTCCTGGCTAACTTTCATCCCTCAATCAACATCAATAAATCATATTATCTGGTGGCTAATCTATATTCTGGCTCTGGGACCTTGCTGTGTGCAAATTGGTTGCTACATTTCCTTGAATTAAAACAGTGAGAATTGTGATGGTACTGTGCCTTAAGAAATGTACTTGTCATGTTTCTTGTACAGGATCTACTTTAGCGGTCTTATTATTACCGATGTCATTTTGTCTATATCCAGCGGCTCTGCATTGTTACTGCAGCAGCATAATTGCTCCTAATTGCTAGAATGTTTGTTTTAATCCAGCCTAATGCTGTTCTGTTGCTTTTCAGTGATTTCCCCTGGGGTTTTGTAGTGTAGGGTTTGATTATGTTGATTGACAGGTAAGGTCATATGACTGGGTGGAGTTGGCTTACACAGAGAATTCAAGCTCATTCCTGTTTAGATGCTGCTTTAGGTTTTCAGAAAGAACTGCTTCTCTTTAGCCCCTCTCTGAAGCTGGAGACTGGAACCTGTCTGGGAATGAGTATCTTTGTCTGAGAAGTTGCTATTTTGGAAGCTGCAAAGAGAGGTAGCCCTTTCTATCTCTGACGTCTGTTTTCGTTGGGATTGTTTTCGCTGGAAAGGCGGCGGCTAAGAGGGGATCTTATTGAAACATATAAGATGATTAGAGGTTTAGATAGGGTGGATAGTGATAGCCTTTTTCCTCTGATGGAGAAATCCAGCACGAGGGGGCATGGCTTTAAATTGAGGGGGGGTAGTTATAGAACCGATGTCAGGGGTAGGTTCTTTACCCAGAGGGTGGTGAGGGATTGGAATGCCCTGCCAGCATCAGTAGTAAATGCGCCTAGTTTGGGGGCGTTTAAGAGATCCGTAGATAGGTTCATGGACGAAAAGAAATTGGTTTAGGTTGGAGGGTCACAGTTTTTTTTTTAACTGGTCGGTGCAACATCGTGGGCCGAAGGGCCTGTTCTGCGCTGTAATGTTCTATGTTCTATGTCTGGGGACTGGGAGCTGTCAGCGACCACGTTTACTTCTCTGAAGCTCTGCTGTTTGAGGATATATCCTTCTCTGCAAACTGCTGTCCGGTTCTCTGTCCAGAGGTGTTAAAAGGCTGGAAATCTACTATCCACATAGGCATACCTGCTTTCGGTTCTAACTGATTCTAGAGAGGTATTTATGCCTATGGGATGCTGCTAAATTGGAACAATAGGTAGCTAGCTGTTAACAATTGTATTTTGTCGTGTTTTAATTGTAAAAGTATTAGAAATCCTTGTGTTATATTGTGTTTTTAAATAAAGTTTGTTTTGATAAAAGCTTCCTAGTGAGTCAACTCATAACTGGAGCAAAACACCTTATGTTCACCCTTGTTGAAGTTGTACAAGACATTGGTAAGGCCACACTTGGAATACTGTTTACAGTTCTGGTCACCCTATTATAGAAAGGATATTATTAAACTAGAAAGAGTGCAGAAACGATTTACTAGGATGTTACCAGGACTTGATGGTTTGAGTTATAAGGAGAGGCTGGATAGACTGGGATTTTTTTCCCCTGGAGCGTAGAAGGTTGAGGGGTGATCTTATAGAGGTCTATAAAATAATGAGGGTCATCGATCAGCTAGATAGTCAATATCTTTTCCCAAAGGTAGGGGAGTCTAAAACTAGAGGGCATCGGTTTAAGGTGAGAGGGGAGAGATACAAAAGGGTCCAGAGGGGCAATTTTTTCACACAAAGGGTGGTGAGTGTCTGGAATAAGCTGCCAGAGGCGGTAGTCGAGGCGGGTACAATTTTGTCTTTTAAAAAGCATTTAGACAGTTACATGGGTAAGATGGGGATAGAGGGATATGGGCCAAATGTGAGCAATTGGGACTAGCTTCGGGGGTTTAAAAAAAAGGGCTGCATGGACAAGTTGGGCTGAAGGGCCTGTTTCCATGCTGTAAACCTCTGACTCTAATGCCCAAAGTCAAAAGTAAAAGTTGGGGTCTAGGCTAACTTCACAATGAGTTTTCTGATCTGGCCCCGAAAACAATGTTTAAAAAATCCTCATTGGCTGTGTATTGCTTTGAGATATCCGGAGATCATGAAAGGTAGGCTGGTGCTTGTTTTGCTTTCATTGGCCCTCATCTGTCCCTCCTCTCCTGAAATGACTGACCCTTTGTGGGAGGATGCTTCCACTAGCACCGGACCCCTCTGATACCTTACTTACGTTTGAACCTCTGCATTGAATGACCTTTTTAAACGTCAGGGACAACACAGCCAGAATAATCCTAATTTCACCTGACATCAATGGGCCACAATGATTTCTTTGAAACCATATAAAATTCTGAGAGGACTTGACAGGATAGCTGCTGTTTCCCCTGGAGAGTCTAGAAATAGATATCATAGTCTCAGGATAAGGCACTGCCATTTCAGACTGAGATGTGAAATTATTTACTTAAACCAGTGTGAATCTTGGAAATTGTCTATCCCAGAAGGTTCAGTCAATGCGTGTACTCAAGATTGAGTTTGACAAATTTTTGGATATGAAAGGAATGAAGGGCAGCACAGTGGTTAGCGCTGCCACCTCACAGCACCAGGGACCCAGGTTCAACTCCAGCCATGAATGATTGTCTGTGTGAAGTTTGCACATTCTCCGTGTGTCTGCGTGGGTTTCCTCCCACAATCCAAAGACATAGGTTAGGTGGATTGGGTGTGGTAAATTTCCCCTTAAGTGTCTAAAGATGTGTAGGTTAGGTGGATTGGCCATGCTAAATTGTCCCTTAGTGTCCAAAGATGTGCAGGTTAGCTGGACTGACCATGCTAAATTGCCGCTTAGTGTCCAAAGATGTGCGGGTGAGGTGGATTGGCTATGCTAAATGCACCAAGTTACAGGGGTAGGGCACAGGGTTAGGCCTGGGTAAGATACTCTTTTGGGGAGTCGGTGCAAACGCAATGGGCTGAATGGCCTCCTGCACTGTGGGGATTCTATGGATGGCAGCTGGCCAAGGACTGACATGTGGCACATGGGAGCAGGTTGCTGTGTTCAAAGGGCAAGCAACAAGAAGGTCTTGCGGATGGATCAAGGGCATTCTGACCCAGGACAAGGGGTAACATTTTGGGGTAGTTCCAGCTGTTGGTCAGCACTGCTGCCTCACAGCGCCAGGGACCCGGGTTTGATTCCCAGCTCGGGTCACTGTCTGTGCGGAGTCTGCACGTTCTCCCCTTGTCATCGTGGGTTTCCTCCGGGTGCTCCAGTTTCCTCCCACAGTCCAAAGATGTGCTGGTTAGGGTGGATTGGCCGTGCTAAATTGCCCTTCAGTGTACCCCAACTGGCGCCGGAGTGTGGCAACTAGGGGATTTTCACTGTAACTTCATTGCAGTGTTAATATAATCCTACTTGTGACACTAATAAATAAACTTTGAACTTTATAAAGTGCAGGACAGCCATTCACTCTGGCCAAACCATGAAGATTCACCAAATCTTTTCTGCTTTCTCCACCTCAATTTACAAAACTGAGAGTACCAAATACCTTTTAAAGCATTTCCTCAGTACAATTGAGAAAATCCATAAATACTCCCTTTAGAAAACAATCAGCCAGCTTTTGTTTGAGTTGGGGGAAATTTGTCTCTGAATCTGGGGGTTTGAGTGAAGGATTTGGAGGCTTTGGAGAGAGTACAGAAAAGGTTTATCAGGATGTTGCCTGGTATGGAGGGTATTAGCTATGAGGAGAGATTGAATAAACTGGGATTGTTCTCCCTGGAAAGACGGAGGCTGAGGGGCGACCTGATAGACATTTATTAAAGTATGAGGGGTATGGATAGGGGGAACAGTTGGAAGCCTTTCCCAGGGCAGAAATGACAATTAAAAGGGGGCACAAGTTCAAGGTAAGGGGGGAAAGGTTCAGTGGAGATGTGCGGGGGAAGTTTTTTACAGAGGGTGGTGGGGGCCTGGAATGGACTGCCAAGTGAGGTGGTTGAGGCAAACACGTTAGTGACATTTAAGACTTATCTGAATAGACAGACACGTGA
The DNA here is from genome assembly GCF_964213995.1 of Mustelus asterias. NCBI lineage: Eukaryota > Metazoa > Chordata > Chondrichthyes > Carcharhiniformes > Triakidae > Mustelus > Mustelus asterias. Next base: position 146,583 of record NW_027590396.1, on the reverse strand, counting down.
ACAGGCGGGGAATAGAGGGATACAGGCAGTTGGTCTAGGTAAGGCAACGTGAACCCTGTGGAGTCTGTGAACCATGTCTATGTTGAGTTATATCTTATAGACTGCGCATCCTTTTTAGTTTCCTCAAAAACCTTTTGTTAATGTTTTATTTGCACTTCAGTCCCATGCTCCTGATCTACAGACACCCGTTGCGGATAGAGGCAGGGAAGGAGGAGGACCTCCTTGTGAACCTACTCCTGGGCCTGGCAAAACATGACATAAACAGGTCCAGGCAGTGGGTGACCAAGGGGGTCGTCCGACCCAACTGTCTGCCCCTTTACCGTGGCTATATTCGCAGCCGGGTGTCCCTGGAGAGGGAGCGTGCGGTGTCTGAGGGCACTGTTAGTGCCTGCTGCGCACGGCAGGGTCTGGGGTGCATCTTTAATCACATTTTAATTTGTTGTTTTAAGTTTCCTTTCCACTTTGTCTTTTGTTTCGGACGGTTCCCCTCCTTTTGGGAGCTGCCCCTTTTAATTTGCCTCCTTGCTAATTTGATTTAGTTTATTTGGTTGGCTCTAAAGAGATTGGTCGGACAACATGATCGGCACAGGCTTGGTGGGCCGTAGGGCCTGTTCCTGTGCTGTACTGTTCTTTGTTTGGTTCACTATTTGGGGGAAAATTTGTTTCTGAACCTGGGGGTTTAAAAGATTCACTATTTGGGGGGAAAATGTGTCCTCACCTCAATTTTAAACCTCATAGTTCCCTCTGTCCAAATTAAGGGCTGAGGGTGGCACGGTGGTTAGCATTGCTGCCTCACAGCGCCAGGGAGCCGGGTTCGATTCCCGGCTTGGGTCACTGTCAGTGCAGTCTGCACGTTCTCCCCGTGTCTGCGTGGGTTTCCTCCAGGTGCTCCGGTTTCCTCCCACAGTCCGAAAGACGTGCTGGTTAGGGTGCATTGGCCGTGCTAAATTCTCTCTGTGTACCCGAACAGGCGCCGGAGTGTGGCGATTAGGGGAATTTCACAGTAACTTTATTGCAGTGTTAATGTAAGCCTACTTGTGACATTAATTTTAAAAAACTTTAACTCATCAATCCTGCACCTTCCTGCAATTATGTGGAGTTGCCGGCATTGGACTGGGGTGGGCACAGTAAGAAGTCTCGCAACACACGTTTTTGGAGTCTCGCTCCTTCAACAGGTACTCACCTGATGAAGGGGCAGCGCTCTGAAAGCTCGTGATACCAAATAAACCTGTTGGACTTTAACCTGATGTTGTGAGACTACTTACTGTGCCCACCCCAGGGCCTTGGTGAGGCCACACCAAGAGTATTGTGTGCAGTTTTGGTCTCCTTTTCTGAGGAAGGATGTTCTTGCTCTGGAGGGAGTGCAGCGAAGGTTTACCAGGCTGATTCCGGGGATGGCGGGACTGATGTATGAGGAAAGATTGACTAGGTTAGGATTGTTTTCACTGGAGTTCAGACGAATGAGGGGTGAATCTCATAGAGACTTATAAAAGTCTAACAGGACTAGACAGGGTAGATGCAGGGAGGATGTTCCCGATGGTGGGGGGAGTCCAGAACCAGGGGTCACAGTCTGAGGATTCAGGGTAGAGTCTGTTGGACTTTAACCTGGTGTTGTCAGACTTCTTACTGTGTTTACCCCAGTCCAACGCCGGCATCTCCACATCATGATTCAGGGTAGACCATTTAGGACGGAGGTGAGGAGACATTTCTTCACCCGGTGAGCCTGTGGAATTCATTACCACAGGAAGTAGTTGATGCCAAAACATTGAATGTATTCAGGAGGCGGCTGGATATAGCACTTGGGGCGAACGGGATCAAAGGTTATGGGGGGACAGCAGGATTAGGCTATTGAGTTGGATGATCGGCCATGATGGTGATGAATGGCAGAGCAGGCTCGAAGGGCCGAATGGCCCCCTCCTCCTCCTATCTTCAATATTTCTGTCCCAAATCCAAGACCATTCTAGCTTTTGGGACATTTTGATGGGGTTTAATTAAAAACAAGGGGGGTCTCCCCAAGATTAATATTTAAAGAACAAACTCCACAGATTAGAGACAAAGTGTGAGGTATTTTTCCCCCCAATTACTCTGAATACTCTATATCTCCACACAAACCGGACAGTTTTGCCTCACTCAGTCTTGCAATGAGGAGATTTCTTCCAGCGCCACCATTGTTTGCCCGCCCAACTGCCTCGCCGCCTCCTTCACCCCCCGGGAGGGGTCCCCGCTATTGACCAATACACCGACCCCCCCCCCCTCCTCCTCCTCCTCCTCGACCCGAGCCCGTTTTTTTGGCGCTGTTTGAACGGTGGGCGGGGTCAAAGGGCCAATTCGATTTTGATGGGCGTCCCTGCTGTCCAATCGGGCTTGGGCATCCCGTCAGCCGGACCAATCCGGACTGGAGGCGGGAGAAGGGGGCGGGGAGAGACGGCCGGGGTCTGCCAATCGGGCGTCGCCCTCCTTTGGCCCCCTCGACCAATGGTGTGACGCGCCGAAGGGGGCGGGAGCCGTCCCTTTGATTGACAGCTGGAGGGGCGGGAACCATTCAACGGTACCGCCGAATACACAGCGACGAAACTCACGGGGTGGGTGGGCTCGGGGTGGTTCAGAACCAATCACCAACCCCGTCCCACCACCCCCCCCCCAGACGGATGATGGACGTGACGGCCGACCAATGGCGACTGGGAATTAAAGGCGGGCGGGCTGACGAACGTGGAGGTGGACCAATGAGCGGGGCCGAGGCTGAGGTTGGCGGCCAATGGGGGTCGGGCGGGGGCGGGGAGAAGCAGCCAGGCTGGGCTGAGTGTGTAATGGAGGCTGAGTAGCTGTGGGGAGATAAAGGCTGTTTGTCCTTGGCTGGAGCCTCTCTCTCTCTCTGTGTGTGAGTGTGAGGGGGGAAAGAGCCTGAGAGAGAGAGAGAGAGAGAGCAAAGCAGCTTTATTTATTTATTTTTTGGGGTTTTTTTTTTAACCCCCTGAAGTTTTTTATTTTTTTATTATTTTTGTGGAAAGAAGAAGAGGAGCAAGCTGGAGAAAATGGAGATGAAGAAAAGGATCAACCTGGAGCTGAGGAACAGGAGCCCAGGCGAGGTACGGGGGGAGGGGGGGGGGGGGGTTATTACACATTAATGGAGTGAGCTTCAACACCACATGTCACTTGTGTTGGTGATTTCAAACCCCCCCTTTTTACAGGAGCAAAGGACTGATTTATTTACTCACATTTGGGGATTGAGATTGCAATAATTTCCCTCAAACTCACCCAGCCTCTTTCCCTCTTTATAATTCCCCCTCTATGATTCCCCCTTCCCCCCACTATGATTACCCCCTTTCCCCCCGCTATGATCACCCCCTTCCCCCCACTATGATTACCCCCTTTCCCCCCCACTATGATTACCCCCTTTCCCCCCACTATGATTACCCCCTTTCCCCCCACTATGATTACCCCCTTTCCCCCCACTATGATTACCCCCTTTCCCCCCACTATGATTACCCCCTTTCCCCCCACTATGATTACCCCCTTTCCCCCCACTATGATTACCCCCTTTCCCCCCACTATGATTACCCCCATTCCCCCCACTATGATTACCCCCTTTTCCCCCACTATGATTACCCCCTTTTCCCCCCACTATGATTACCCCCTTTCCCCCACTATGATTACCCCCTTTCCCCCCACTATGATTACCCCCTTTCCCCCCACTATGATTACCCCCTTTCCCCCCACTATGATTACCCCCTTTCCCCCCACTATGATTACCCCCTTTCCCCCCACTATGATTACCCCCTTTCCCCCCACTATGATTACCCCCTTTCCCCCCACTATGATTACCCCCTTTCCCCCCACTATGATTACCCCCTTTCCCCCCACTATGATTACCCCCTTTCCCCCCACTATGATTACCCCCTTTCCCCCCACTATGATTACCCCCTTTCCCCCCACTATGATTACCCCCTTTCCCCCCACTATGATTACCCCCTTTCCCCCCACTATGATTACCCCCTTTCCCCCCACTATGATTACCCCCTTTCCCCCCACTATGATTACCCCCTTTCCCCCCACTATGATTACCCCCTTTCCCCCCACTATGATTACCCCCTTTCCCCCCACTATGATTACCCCCTTTCCCCCCACTATGATTACCCCCTTTCCCCCCACTATGATTACCCCCTTTCCCCCCACTATGATTACCCCCTTTCCCCCCACTATGATTACCCCCTTTCCCCCCACTATGATTACCCCCTTTCCCCCCACTATGATTACCCCCTTTCCCCCCACTATGATTACCCCCTTTCCCCCCACTATGATTACCCCCTTTCCCCCCACTATGATTACCCCCTTTCCCCCCACTATGATTACCCCCTTTCCCCCCACTATGATTACCCCCTTTCCCCCCACTATGATTACCCCCTTTCCCCCCACTATGATTACCCCCTTTCCCCCCACTATGATTACCCCCTTTCCCCCCACTATGATTACCCCCTTTCCCCCCACTATGATTACCCCCTTTCCCCCCACTATGATTACCCCCTTTCCCCCCACTATGATTACCCCCTTTCCCCCCACTATGATTACCCCCTTTCCCCCCACTATGATTACCCCCTTTCCCCCCACTATGATTACCCCCTTTCCCCCCACTATGATTACCCCCTTTCCCCCCACTATGATTACCCCCTTTCCCCCCACTATGATTACCCCCTTTCCCCCCACTATGATTACCCCCCTGTCCCCCCACTATGATTACCCCCCTGTCCCCCCACTATGATTACCCCCCTGTCCCCCCACTATGATTACCCCCCTGTCCCCCCACTATGATTACCCCCCTGTCCCCCCACTATGATTACCCCCCTGTCCCCCCACTATGATTACCCCCCTGTCCCCCCACTATGATTACCCCCCTGTCCCCCCACTATGATTTCCCCCCACTATGATTACCCCCACTATGATTACCCCCCTTTCCCCCCACTATGATTATCCCCACTATGATTACCCCCCTTTCCCCCCACTATGATTACCCCCCTTTCCCCCCACTATGATTACCCCCCTTTCCCCCCACTATGATTACCCCCCTTTCCCCCCACTATGATTACCCCCCTTTCCCCCCCCTATGATTACCCCCCTTTCCCCCCCACTATGATTACCCCACTTTCCCCCCCACCTACGATTTCCCCCTGTAATTCTTGTTTGGGCGAATGAACATTTTAATTTATGGTTTTTTGGCCGTGCAAAGTACTGACTTATTTACCCACCACATTTGGGGTTAAGATTGCAATAATTTCCCTCAAACTCGCCCAACCCCTCTCGTTTTACCCCCCCCCCCCCTTTCCTTCTATAATTTCCCCCTGTAATTCTTTAAAAAATATATAATTTTTTTGAGTTTGGACTAATGGACATTTTAATTCATGCTTTTTTTTTTGGAGGTGCAACTTTATCCCTGCTGAGACTTGGGGAGGTTTTTTTGCGTTTTCGCAGTTATTCACAGAAATAGTCCATAAAGGATGGCGAGATTTCCCTCCCACTGTCAACCCCTCTCTTTTTATTATTTTCCTCTCTTTTCTTCCCCCTGCCCCCCACCTCCTATTTCTGTTTTAATTCCCCTCTCTCGCCTCCTCCTCTCCCCCCACCTCACTTCACTGTAAATTCTCTCTACCCTGATCAGAGTGTGTGTGTCCCCTTCATTTATTTATTGTGATGTCTTTCCAAGGGCCTGTTTTCTGGATCGTATTGTGGCTGCGAGCTTAACTGTTGGAAGTTGAAAGGTTTACTGAAATTTTAACCGGCGGGACTGTGGAGTTTGAGTAGGTTTGGACTCCGGGGTTGTGGGTGGGGGTACAATTCTGAAACCCCCCCTTCCTTTGCCTCAATGTTTTTTATATTGTAAGGTTTGATTACAGGACCCCAAAAGACTGGGTCCGTTCGCTGACATTTTAAAAGATGCATAATATCAATTTGTGTGTACATATAATTTGATTTGTTGTTGTCACATGTATTGGGATACAGTGAAAAGTATTGTTTCTAGCGCGCTATACAGACAAAGCTTACTAAGAACATAAGAAATAGGAGCAGGAGTAGGCCATCTAGTCCCTCGAGCCTGCCCCGCCATTCAATAAGATCATGGCTGATCTGACGTGGATCAGTACCACTTACCGCCTGATCCCCATAACCCTTAATTCCCTTACCGATCAGGAATCCATCCATCCGCGCTTTAAACATATTCAGCGAGGTAGCCTCCACCACCTCAGTGGACAGAGAATTCCAGAGATTCACCACCCTCTGGGAGAAGAAGTTCCTCCTCAACTCTGTCTTAAACCGACCCCCCTTTATTTTGAGGCTGTGTCCTCTAGTTTTAACTTCCTTACTAAGTGGAAAGAATCTCTCCGCCTCCACCCTATCCAGCCCCCGCATTATCTTATAAGTCTCCATAAGATCCCTCCTCATCCTTCTAAACTCCGAGTACAAACCCAATCTCCTCAGCCTCTCCTCATAATCCAAACCCCTCATCTCCGGTATCAACCTGGTGAACCTTCTCTGCACTCCCTCCAATGCCAATATATCCTATTACTGTTCATACACTGTGGTTAGCACTGCTGCCTCACAGCGCCAGGGACCCGGGTTCGATTCCCGGCTTGGGTCACTGTCTGTGCGGAGTCTGCACGTTCTCCCCGTGTCTGTGTGGGTTTCCTCCGGGTGCTCCGGTTTCCTCCCACGCTCCAAAGATGTGCGGGTTAGGTGGATTGGCCATGCTAAATTGTCCCTTTAGTGTCAGGGGGGCTAGCTCGGGTAAATGCATGGGGTTACGGGGATAGGGCCTGGGTGGGATTGTGGTCGGTACAGACTCGATGGGCCAAATGGCCTCCTTCTGTACTGCAGGGATTCTATGATCCTAAGGAAAGGAGAGGGTGCAGAATGTAGTGTTACAGTCATTAGCTAGAGTGTAGAGAAAGATCAACTTAGTGCGAGGTAGGTCCATTCAAAAGGTTTGAAAGTTCAATATTGTTCATTTAAAATTGTGCGGGGTGAAGATACACCAATGAGTTTCGTCAGTTCTTTTAATCCTCAACGTTCAGTTCACAGCTGATTCTGAAGTGGTTGCTTCAAGTAAGTTTCCTCTAAAGTCGTGCACTACACCCCACTCCTGTGCCTAAGCCTCCCCCCGCTGGTCACTGTATCAAGTTTGGACTCCCGCCCCCCCAACTAGTTGGTGCTTCCATTAAATTGAGGGCACTATATAAATGTCAACTGTTATTGTAGAGTTGTAACTTGTCCATCTCAATGTAATGAATCCTCCTAGGATGACCTGGATTGTACATCTTGCCGCCATCACTGTGGTAATATCAGTAACCCTGGGGCCCCGGCGAATACTCTGGGGACATGAGTTCAGATCCATGGCAGCTGGTTGGTTTTTTAATTCAATTCGCAAAGAAGTCTGGAATTGACAGCTTGTCTCAGTGATGGTGACCACATACCTAGCATTGATTGGGGAATCAGGTGGATTTTCTGCACAATGTCCTTTAGGGAAGGAAATCTGCCAGCCTTACCCGGTCTACATGTGACTCCAGATCCACAGCAATATGGTTGACTCTTAACAGCCCTAGCAAGGCACTTGGTTCAAGGGACAATTAGGGATGGGCAACAAATGCTGGTGACATGGTGGCACAGTGGTTAGCATTGGGACCCGGGTTCGATCACTGTCTTGGGTCACTGTCTGTGCCGAGTCTGCACGTTCTCCCCGTGTCTGCTTGGATTTCCTCTGGGTGCTCCAGTTTCCTCCCACAATGCTGGTTAGGGTGCATTGGCCATGCTAAATTGTCCCTCAGTGTACCCGAACAGGCGCTAGAGTGTGGTGATTAGGGGATTTTCACAGTAACTTCATTGCAGTGTCAATGTAAGCCTTATTTGTGACACTAATAAATAAAGCCAGTGCTCAGAGTGGACCAGGCAAACCCAAATCCCTTCCCTGCTTGCTTCAAAAACCAAATTCAAATTCTACTGAATCCAGTTCAAGGTCCCCACAACAGAGACAAACCAGATCCAAGCTGACAAGGTGAGGCATCTTGGACTTGCTTGGATGCTTGATTTTACCCATGAAAGGAAAATAATTGCAGCTGGATCTGCTGCTTGGCCAAGATAGACGTGAACTCTGATCAGCGAACTTAGACACAACATACCCCTTCTGCGAGAGTCCCTGTGCAAAGCACCACCCACCCAATGTGGCATGGGACCAGATGCAGACTCGAAGCTCCCCAGTTTGACCTTGGTCTACTGGTTGAGCTGATCTCTCCCGGGGCAACAATTAAGGTGCAGCCATCAACAATGCCAGCCCTCTCTTTGCAGAAAGGGATCTGGGTCACCGTCTATGTGGGGTTCTTGCTTCTGTCCTCTATCTGGTGTTTCTATTGGATGAGGAAAGGATTGGTTTTGGCTCTTGAGGTCTTTAATGTTGGAATAGCTTATGGACTCATTTGAGGAGACGTTTCTTCACCCAAAGAGTGGTGAGCCTGTGGAATTCATTACCACAGGAAGTAGTTGATGCCAAAACATTGCATGTATTCAAGAGGCGGCTGGATATGGCACTTGGGGCGAATGGGATCAAAGGTTATGGGGAGAAAGCAGAATTAGGCTATTGAGTTAGACAATCAGCCATGATCGTAATGAATGGCAGAGCAGGCTCGAAGGGCCGAATGGCCTCCTCTTGCTCCTATCTTCTATGGTTCAATGAGTGTTCTGTGGAACTGTAGCTGAGCAATAGGGTGCACTTGGCAGGAATGGAATCTATTAAAAGTGGAATCCCGCAGTCAATGTAATAATTCAGTAAGTTTTGTGTAATGACTTGTGTGACAACAGCCATTCTCTTTGCTTAATGCTCCCCTGGGTGTGTTATCTCTTGGTATCACTAGTTCCCTGTTCTCTCCACAACATCCCTTAGGCAGCCACACTTTGTGAATAAATTTATGCAGGACCAGTTGGCAGAATGTTCAGTCTTGGGAAGCACCGTACTCAACTCCAAGTATATATGGGGCGACACAGTGGTTAGCACTGCTGCCTCACCGCCAAGGACCCAGGTTTGATTCCCGGCTCGGGCCACTTGTGAGGTTTGCACGTTCTCTCTGTGTCAGCGTGGGTTTCCTGCGGGTGCTCCGGATTCCTCCCACACTCCAAAGATGTGCAAGTTAGGTGGATTGGCCTCTTGGTGTCAAGGGGGCTAGCTGGGTTTATGTGGATAGGGTCTGGGTGGGGTTGTGGTCGGTGCAGATTCGATGGGCCGAATGGCCTCCTATGCTGTAGGGATTCTAGGAGCTGGAGTTTGTGGGGAGGGGGAGGGGGGGGGGGTGCAAGATAAGACGCTGGCCCAGCAAGCATCCAAAGATAGATCCCTGGGGAACTCCACCGTTGATGGAGCAAGAAGAGGCCTTTGGAACTGATCCTGACTGCAGCTGGATAGATGAGGATAGAATGAAATAGGGATCGTCCTATCCAGCAGTGCTAAGGAGAGTGAGGCATTGGAAGAGAATGCTGCAATCAACCTTGTCAAAGGTTGAAGTATTGTGAGCAGTTTGGGGCCCCGTATCTAAGGAAGGATGTGCTGGCCTTGGAAAGGGTCCAGAGGAGGTTCACAAGAATGATCCCTGGAATGAAGAGCTTGTCGTATGAGGAACAGTTGAAGACTCTGGGTCTGTACTTGATGGAGTTCAGAAGGATGAGGGGGGGATCTTATTGAAACTTACAGGATACTGCGAGGCCTGGATAGTGGATGTTTCCACTAGTAGGAAAAACTAGAACCAGAGGCACAACCTCAGGCTAAAGGGACGATCCTTTAAAACAGAGATGAGGAGGAATTTCTCCAGCCAGAGAGTGGTGAATCTGTGGAACACTTTGCCACAGAAGGCTGTGGAGGCCAGGTCATTGAGTGTCTTTAAGACAGAGATAGATAGGTTAGAAGCATAGAAAAACTACAGCACAAACAGGCCCATCGGCCCCACAAGTTGTGCCGAACATAACCCTACCTTCTAGGCCTACCTATAACCCTTCCTATTAAGTCCCATGTACTCATCCAGGAGTCTCTTAAAAGACCCTATTGAGTTTGCCTCCACCACCACTGACGGCAGCCGATTCCACTCGCCCACCACCCATAGGTTCTTGATTGATTAATAAGGGGTCAGGGGTTATGAGGGAAAAGGCAGGAGAATGGGGATGAGAAAAATATCAGCCATGATTGAATGGCAGAGCAGACTCGATGGGCCGAGTGGCCTAATTCTGCTCCTATGTCTTATGGTCTAAAGTCCAAAGATGTGTAGGTTAGGTAGATTGGCCACGCTAAATTGTCCTAGTGTCTCAAGATGTGTAGATTAGGTGGGATTAGCTATGGTAAATGTGTGAGGTTACAGAGATGGGGGTGATGGGCCGAATGGCCTCTCCTGCACTATAGAGATTCTATGAAAGGCTGCAAACAGAGCGAGGAGGGAGGGATAGTTTACCAGCATCACCAAGGATGTCAGTTCTGACCTTGGGTACCTTCAGTATGGTGGCAGGGGTGCACCCCCCAATGGGAGGGAATAATTGTATCTGCCGGAAGGGTGGGTATAAATTTGGGAAGTGACAGCACATTCGAGGACTATGCAGAGAAAAGAGAGGTCGGAAATGGGGTAGTATTTTGAGGAGGGGTGTGATGGTTGAGAGGAAGGGGGAGCCATTTGCAAAACCAGTTAGGGAATTGGGGGGGGTGGGGGGTCAGTGGTTGATTTAGAGCAGGAGATCAGTCTTGTGGACAAGATGAGCACAGGAGGAGAGTTGGGAGGGATAGTGGTAAAAGATGAGGTGCGGGGGAGCTTTGTCTTGATCGACTAGGGGAAGCACGGTTTGTTTTGTTTGGTGTAATCTGTGGTCAAGTGGAATTGTGTCAATGCAGCTGACTTTGGAGCTAACTGGAGTTAACTTTTTAAATTTATTTTATGGGATGTGGTCATTGTTGACGAGACCAGCCTTCACCGCCCATCCCTATTGCCCTGAGTTGCAGTCCCTGAGGTATTGTTAAGGAGGGAGTTCCAGGATTTTGACCCAGCGACAGTGAAGGAACGGCCAATATATTTCCAAGTCAGGATGGTGAGTGGCTTGGAGGAGAACCTCTAGGTGGTGGTGTTTCCAGGTATCTGCTGCCCTTGTCCTTCTAGTTGTCAGTGGTGGTGGGTTTGGGAGGTGCTGTCTAAAGATCTTTGGTGAATTGCTGCAGTGCATCTTGTGTATATAGTACGCATGGCTGCCACTGTTCAACGGGGGGATTGAATGTTGGTGGAAGGGGTAGCAATCGAGCGGGGCTGCTTTGTCCTGGATGGTGTTGAGCTTCTTGAGTGTTGTTGGAGCTGCACCCATCCAGGCAAGTGGGGAGTATTCCATCACGCTCTATTGGCCATGCTAAATCGCCCCTTAGTATCAGGGGGACTAGCTGGGGTAAATGGGGATCGGGCCTGGGTGGGATTGTGGTCGGTGCAGACTCCAAGGGCCAAATGGCTTCTTCCCACATTGTAGTGATTCTGTGGTGCATCGCTGTGTATTACTGTGAGGGTGTTATTCCTGCTGTTGAGCAGCTGATGCTCTGCTTGAGGGGAAAACAAAAATGTTCTGTATAGCCAGGTGGCAAACTAGTGAGGTCTGAGGTGATGGAGATTGCTGTAATTCTTTTTTAAAAATCTATGCAGAATGTTGGCGAGACTACAGAGTATTGTGCGGAGTTTTGGTCTCCTTGAGGAGGGATACAGATGCATTAGAAGCAGCTCGGAGCAAGATGAAGGGGTTTGTCTCACGAGGATAGGTTGGGCTTGTACTCCTTGGCGTTTAGAAGAATGAGAGCTGATCTTAGAATCCCTACAGTACAGAATGAGGCCATTCGGCCCATCGAGTCTGCACCGACCACTGACCCACCCAGGCCCTATTCCCGTAACCCCACACATTTACCCTGCTAATCCCCCTGACACTAAGGAGCAATTTAGGATGGCCAATCCACCTAACCCGCCCATCTTATTGAAACAGCTAAAATTCTGAGGGGGCTTGACAGGCTTGAGAGGGTGTTTCACTTTGCATGGGAATCTAGAATTAGTCTCCCATTTAGGATGGAGATGAAGAGGGTCTTTGGAATTGAGTCTCCCATGAGCACAGTGGACTTTGGGTTGTTGTATCTAGCTCGAGTTACGATTGCTAGAGACATACAATAAAGAAGAAGCCCTTCAGCCCATCAAGTCTGCATCAGCTATGTTAAATCTGCGCTCATCCCACTTCCATCCCCACTTGGCTCATAACCTTGAATATCACATTTCAAGTATTCATCCATGTACTTTTTAAAGGGTGGGAGGTCTTTCGCCTCCACTGTCCTCCCAGGCCATTCATTCCAGGCTCCCATTCAAATTCCCTCTTCAACCTCCTGCCCCTCACTTTTACAATTGTGCCCTCTGGTTATTGACCATTCAACTAAGGGTTCTGCAGCTGCTTCCTGTTGATCTGCACGAGTTGAGGGGTCCGGTTGGCAGGCAAGAATGTGGAGTTAGGACCACAAGCTGATTGGCCATAGTCTTATTGATTGGTGGAGCAGGCTCGAGGGGACGAATGGCCTGCGCCTATTTCTTTTGGATGATACAGACTTGGTGACCAACTCCTCTGGCCAAGGATGATCGCGTTTAATGGGCAAGACTATCCTGACACACACACGCCCACAGGGTGTTGTGCCGTTCTGTCGGAACGGAAGTGATGCATTTGTTCACTTGAAGGTGGAAGCTCAAAGTTTAGTTGAGGAGGTCCAGCCTCCTGTCCAAAGAGTTTCCTTTTTGTTTGGTCTCGGGAATGTAGCACATTAAGATGTTAAATATCACTGTAAAGAGCGTCTTGGTGCTGGAACTTCCCACCTTGCACTCCTCAGGACAAATACAAGATGGCTTAATTAAAAGAAAAGGGTGCTGATTGGCTGTGCATTGCAATGGGGAAATATAAGCTCTCCAGTTGGCAGCTTGGAGAGCACAGTGGTTAGCACTGCTGCCTCTCAGCACCAGTAAGTAGTCTCTCAACACCAGGTTAAAGTACAACAGATTTATTTGGTAGCACGAGCTTTCGGAGCGCTGCCCTCAGGCACACTGGTTCGATTCCAGCCTTGGGTAACTGTCCGTGTGGAATCTGCACATTTCTCCCCCCGTGGGTTTCCTCCGGATGCTCCGGTTTCACTAGAATTTAGAAGAGTCAGAGAGGATCTCATTTTAAAAAAAAACTAATAAAATTCTGACGGTAGATTCAGAAAGAATGTTCCCGATGGTAGGGGAGTCCAGAACTAGGGGTCATAGTTTGAGGATAAGGGTTAAACCTTTTAGAACTGAGGTGAGGAATTTCTTCACCCAGAGGGTGGTGAATGTGTGGAATTCACTCCCACAGAAAGTAGTTGATGCCAAAACGTTGTGTGATTTCAAGAAGAAATTAGATATAGCTCTTGGGACTAAAGGGATATTGGGGGGAGATCAGGATATTGAACTCGATGATCAAAATGAATGGCAGAGCAGGCTCGAAGGGCCGAATGATCAAAATGAATGGCAGAGCAGGCTCGAAGGGCCGAATGGCCTCCTCCTGCTTCTACTTCCTATGTTTCCTCCCACACTTCAAAGATATGCAGGCTAGGGGGATTGGCCATGCCCAATTGCTCCTTGGTGTCCCAAGTTGTATAGGTTAGGTGGAATAGGGGTTACGGGGATCAGACAGGTGGAGGGCGTGAGTCAGGGTAAGATGCTGAGTCGGTGCAGACTCGATGGGCTGAATGGTCTCCTGCACTGCAGAGATTCTATGATGAGTCAAAACGGCACAAGGCTTGAACGTAGTCCTTTTGTTTGCGCAGAACAGAGTTCTGCCTATCTACATGCTCCTTCTAGTTGGTATAAATGAGCCATATCTGCTCGACTGGTTATCTTTAATTGGTTGTTAGAGTCAGAGGTTTGCAGCATGGAAACCGGTTCTTCTGCCCAACTTGTCCATGTCGTCCCTCTTTTTAACCTCTAAGCTAATCCCAACTGCCCGCATTTGGCCCATATCCCTCTGTACCCATCTTACCCATGTAACTGTCTAAACGCTTTTTAAAAGACAAAATTGTTCCCGCCTCTACCACTGCCTCTGGCAGCTCATTCCAGACGCTCTCCACCCTCTGGAAAAAATTGCTCCTCTGGACTTTTTTGTATCTCTCCCCTCTCACCTTAAACCTATGCCCTCTAGTTTTAGACTCCCCTACCTTTGGGAAAAGATATTGACTATCTAGCTGATCTGTGCCCCTCATTATTTTATAGACCTCTATAAGATCACCTCTCAGCTTCCTACGCTCCAGAGAAAAAAGTCCCAGTCTATCCAGCCTCTCCTTATAACCCAAACCATCAAGTCCCAGTAGCATCCTAGTAAATCTTTTCTGCACTCTTTCAGTTTTTAATAGTATCCTTTCTATAATAGGGTGACCAGAACTGTACACAGTATTCCAAGTGTGGCCTTACCAATGACTTGTACAGCTTCAACAAGACGGCCCAACTCCTGTATTCAATGTTCTGACCAATGAAACCAAGCATGCTGAATGCCTTCTTCACCACTTTGTCCACCTGTGACTCCACTTCCAAGGAACTATGAACATGTACCCCTAGATCTCTTTGTTCTGTAAATCTCCCCAGTGTCCTACCATTAACTAAGTAAGTCCTGTCCTGGTTCAATCTACCAAAATGCATCATCTCGCACTTATCTAAATTAAACTTCATCAGCCATTCGTCAGCCCACTGGCCCAATTGATCAAGGTCCCTTTGCAATCCTAGATAACCTTCTTCACTATCTGCTATGCCGCCAATCTTGGTGTCATCTGCAAACTTACTAACCATGCCTACTAAATTCTCACCCAAATCATTAATATAAATGACAAATAACAGTGGGCCCAGCACTGATCGCTGAGGCACACCGCTGGTCACAGACCTCCAGTTTGAAAAACAACCCTCGACAACCACCCTCTGGCTTCTGTCGTCGAGCCAATTTTGTATCCATTTAGCTACCTCACCCTGGATCCCGTGAGATTTAACCTTGTGCAGCAACCTATCATGCGGTACTTTGTCAAAGGCCTTGGTGAAGTCCATGTAGGCAACATCAACTGCACTGCCCTCATCTACCTTTTTGGTTACCCTTACACCGCTGTTAGTGTTCGAAGTTGGCCCACTCGGGGGTGTTCGAGTGCTGCTCAATCGTGAATCGCGCCTAAAGTTAGATATTTTTGTTGAGTTTAGCAAGTGTGGGCTGGGTGAGGACGGTCTGTACTGCGGCTGTCACAAAGAACCGAGGGAATGTGCAGTTTGAGTCCGAGTTGACTGGCTGACCAGTCGGCGCCCCGTGGTAACAAATTGTTGCGATTCTTTTAAAAGTTGGCATTCTTGTGTTGGTCCTGCTGGGTGCAAGATGAAAAGCTTTGACACCGTGTCTCGTTCTTCAGTATTGGAATTAAAATGTATTCCAGACTGCGAGTGGAATGCCCGGCATGTTGGGATGGAATAGTCAAGTAACAAAGTGTGTCCTTTTGTGTCTGATTTTAAACACTCCCACGTAAGCACATGTTTAATTTCCCAACAATGGGGTGAGTCTGGGCACCAGTCCTTAGGCTCGTAAACTGTACTATCGCTAATGGTTGACTCGTACTCACTCGAGAGAAGAGGGAGACCAATACTGGCCTTTTCAATGATTTTTATTTAAAAGGATGTTAGGCATCCATCCTGATGGGTGCTCCGGTTTCCTCCCACACACCAAAGATGTGTGGGTTAGGTTGATTGGCCGTGCTAAATTGCCCCTTAATGTCCCAGGGTGTGTATATTAGAGGGATTAGCAGGGTAAATATGTGGGCTTTCGGGGATAGGGCCTGGGTGGGATTGTTGTCGGTGCAGACTCGATGGGCCGAATGGCCTCCAACTGCACTGTAGGGATTCTATGAAGCCAATAAGCTCCGTGCATCGTTCTGGTTTCTGGTCGCCCATTAGAAATCTCTTTGAGTGCTTTCGCTTACTGGGTGAAGGAGAGACTGGTGAGTCAGGGCATTGGGGTGTGACATTAGTGCAGCCATCTTATCTCAAGCCATCTGTCTGACAGCAATGGAGCAGCCTTGTGAGTGCTTCCCCGTGCAACTCCAGCAGAGCCTCAGTGTGTCGCAGTTGGGCTGCGGTTCTAACGTTCTTCACTCACCGTTTCTAATGTAGAAGACGTCCTGGGGCCTGTTCTCTGCTCACAGTGTACACAAAGCTGTAATTCGTAACCTAGTTCCCTGTCACTGACAGATGGTAAACCTCTCTTTCTTTTACTAGGTCACTGATTTGTTGAACGATTGTGAAAATACGGTGTAGGGACTTCAGATGTCAGCACAGTGGGTTAGCACTGCTGCCTCTCAGTGCCAGGGACCCGGGTTCGATTCCCGGCTTGGGTCACTGTCTGTGTGGAGTTTGCACCTACTCCCCATGTCTGCGTGGGTTTCCTCCGGGTGCTCCGGTTTCCTCCCAACAGTCCAAAAGACGTGCTGGATAGGTGCATTGGCTGTGCTAAATTCTCCCTCAGTGTACCCGTACAGGCGCTGGAGTGTGGCGACTGGGGGATTTTCACAGTAACTTCATTGCAGTGTTAATGCAAGCCGACTTGTCACGCTAATAAATAAACTTTTCAAAAAACACTAAACCAGAAATAACAGGAACTTGTGTTCAAATTCCAGGGACTCCCATCGAATAATTGGTGTTGACAATACTACTTACTGACTGGACAAACATCAGACACAGCAGTGAAGGAGTCCGTTTCCATCTGTTATTGGGCACTAGTCGACCGGTTTACTGTGGGACATTGACCCAGACATGTGTAATCCTAAACCAACAAGCCATTCCACCCTTTTATTTTGGAATGATTCCCAATCTGCAGTTATGATTGAGAAACCCAAAAGTGCAGCAACTTGCCGCGGTTAGGAAATGTGGGATTAGGTAAGATTAGTACCCACGCGGTGATTGGGTTTGGTTACAACAGGTTTGGGATTTCAGACGCTCGGGCTGTGGGAGAAAGGTGTTGCTAAAGAATCCCACGGATTTGAAGTCCAGGGAAAGGTGCTGGCTGGGTGGGGGAGAAGAGAATTGGTCGATCTCGATACTTGAAGGAACGACAGTGTAGTTGGTGCTGTAATTGAAGAAACATGAGTCTATTGAAACAGATTGCAACACTGCAAGGGTTTGGAAGCTTCTCTTGCTCTGACCTGTGACTAGGTTTCTTGTTGGAATGACTTGTGTTGTTGGACGGAATTCTCTGACCCTGGTAGCAGGTTACCCAAGAGGTCAGGCACCTGAACTTGGTGCGTCAGATACCTGGATGTGAGGTGATCCAATGGCTCCTCTTGTGTAGGCAGATGGGAACACAGTCCTGTATTGCCCAGGGATCTTATTTCCAATTTCCGATTGTTCTCCTAAAGAGTTTATTTGTTAGTGTCACAAGTAGGCCTACATTAACACTGCAATGAAGTTACTACGCCTCTACTTTCTCCGAAGACTAAGAAAATTTGGCATGTCCGCTACGACACACTCCAACTTTTACAGATGCACCATAGAAAGCATCCTTTCTGGTTGTATCACAGCTTGGTATGGCTCCTGCTCTGCCCAAGACTGCAAGGAATGGCAGAAGGTTGTGAATGTAGCCCAATCCACCACGCAAACCAGCCTCCCATCCATTGACTCTGTCTACACTTCCCGCTGCCTCGGGAAATTAAGGACCTTGCGCACCCCGGACATTCTCTCTTCCACCACCTTCCGTTGGGGGAAAAGATACAAAAGTCTGAGGTCACGTACCAACCGACAGCTTCTTCCCTGCTGCTGTCAGACTTTTGAATGGACCTACCTCGCATTAAGTTGATCTTTCTCTACACCCTAGCTATGACTGTAACACTATATTCTGCACTCTCTTCTTTCCTTCTCTATGAACGGTATGCTTTGTCTGTATAGCGCGCAAGAAACAATACTTTTCACTGTATCCCAGTACATGTGACAATAATAAATCAAATCAAACTGTGAAAATCCCCTAGTCGCCACGCTCTGGCGTCTGTTTGGGTAGCACTGAGGGAGAATTTAGCACGGCCAATTCACCTAACCAGCACGTCTTTCAGAATGTGGGAGGAAACCCCCACAGACACGGGAGAACGTGCAGACGCCACACAGATGCTGATCCAAGCTGGGAATCAAACCCGGGTCCCTGGCGCTGAGAGTAAGCAGTGCTAACCACCGTGCCGTCCATATGAAGTGCTCCTATGATGCATTTCCAAAGGCCAGGGTACCCTCTGGTGTCATATCCACATTGGCGATGGGTAGCAACAGGCTTTACTACTGTGCTAACACAGTCCCTAGCTCATAGCCCTTACAGCAAGAAGGGAGGAGGGGGGTTGGCGGCTGGGGGGGTGTGTAGGTATTTCACAGTCGGTGTACACACTTGGGCACCTCCGGTGAGTTACTGCCGCCAGAGAGGAGTTTGATTGCACGGAAATGAAAATGATCAGCTGTCACACGCCTGTCTTTCTGCCTCTGCTTTCAGGTCGCGGAGCTAGTAATTGACAATTGTCGCAGCAATGAAGGAGAGATCGATGGCTTTGATGACGGGTTTAAGGAGCTGGAGTATCTCAGTATGATCAACGTGGGACTTAAGTCTCTCGCCAAACTCCCAAACCTGCACAAACTCTTAAAGGTGAACTTTTCCAGCAGCAGGTTGTCAGAAACATGGTTTGTTGGGGGAATTAACTGGTTATGTCATTTTCTGTTTAGCTATGCTGCTGTTTCCTACATTACAATAGTGACCGCACTTCTAAAATGATAGACCCTAAAGGTAAAATACTGTGGATGCTGGAAAAATCTCAGCAAGTCTGACAGCATCTGTGGAGAGATTAATGCTGAGTAAGCCTGCGATAGCATTTCCCCGCTACCATAGCCTGTTCCTTCTCCCAGTATCTCATTGATATGATGTTCAGCTGACCTCTCTTCAAACCCCTTATCCCTGGAATCAATCTGGTGAACCTCCTCTGAACTGCCTCCACTACATCTTTCCTCACAGACAGGGACCAAAACTGTGCACAATACTCCAGGTGCAGCCTCACCAATGCCTTGTATAATTCAACAATACTTCCTTACCTTTACGAGCTAAAGGAATAGAATATAAATGCAAGTGTCTAAGATAGAGTCCAACGAGGTTTACATCATATCAATGAGATACTGGGAGAAGGAACAGGCTATGGTAACGGGGAAATGCTATCGCAGGCTTACTCAGCATTAATCTCTCCACAGATGCTGTCAGACTTGCTGAGATTTTTCCAGCATCCACAGTATTTTACCTTTAGGGTCTATCATTTTAAAAGTGCGGCCCAACCTGTCCATGCCGCCCTTTTTTTTAAACCTCTAAGCTAATCCCAATTGCCCGCATTTGGCCCATATCCCTCTATACCCATCATACCCATGGAACTGTCTAAACGCTTTTTAAAAGACAAAATTGTACCCGCCGCTACTACTACCTCTGGCAACTCGTTCCAGACACTCACCACCCTCTGTGTGAAAAAATTGCCCCTCTGGACCCTTTTGTATCTCTCCCCTCTCACCTTAAACCGATGCCCTCTAGTTTTAGACTCCCCTACCTTTGGGAAAAGATATTGACTATCTACCTTGTCTATGCCCCTCATTATTTTATAGACCTCTATAAGATCACCCCTCAGCCTCCTACACTCCAGGAGAAAAAGTCCCAGTCTATCCAGCCTCTCCTTATAACTCAATCCATCAAGTCCCGGTAGCATCCTAGTAAATCTTTTCTGCACTCTTTCTAGTTTAATAATATCCTTTCTATAATAGGGTGACCAGAGCGGTACACAGCATTCCAAGTGTGGCCTTACCAATGTCTTGTACAACTTCCAGCAAGACGTCCCAATTCCTGTATTCAATGTTGTGTACACAGTAAGAAGTTTAACAACACCAGGTTAAAGTCCAACAGGTTTATTTGGTAGCAAAAGCCTTTTGCTACCAAATAAACCTGTTGGACTTTAACCTGGTGTTGTTAAACTTCTTACTGTGTTTACCCCAGTCCAACGCCGGCATCTCCACTTCAATGTTGTGACCAGATATCTGGTAATGAAACCTTGTTGTGAAAGTTGATCTGATCGATCGATCTCTCTCTCTCTCTGCACACAGCTGGAGCTCAGTGATAACTCCATCTCAGGAGGACTAGAGTTATTAACGGAGAAGTGTCCCAACCTCGTGTACCTCAACCTGAGCAGCAATAAGATCAAAGACTACAGCACGGTGGAGCCTCTGGTAGGTGACCATTACTCGGGTCTAGCGGTGAGTGCACGTTAATGCAGGACATGCTCACAGCGCAGAGCGTGGAAAGGGGAAGATTCGATTCTGAACAGGCTGGAAACTCTGCTCCGCACATCTGCAGCACTTGTTGGAGAGTGTTTATTTTCTGATCTTTCCAGGATCAGTCTGACTGCGACCTGCCCAAGTCCGGAATGTCTGGAAACGTGAAACGTGTTGTTGTCTGGTGCGAAACTCTGGATTTCACATCCCCTGGGATGGGAGCTGTTAGGCTGGAATCCACCTCCTTCCTGGGGAGGGACTGGCCAGCAATCAGTTCCTGACCTTCCCTTGCCATTGTTGGATCTGTTTGCTGCAGGATCTGGGTTTATAACATCCAAAGATTTCCCCTACTGGGCTTCATTCAAAATAAAAAATAATATAAAACCAGTAGTTAGCAGTGCCAAACACTGCCGTCCATTTATAAATAAGGACCCGGGTTCGATTCCCGGCTCGGGTCACTGTCTGTGTGGAGTTTGCACATTCTCCTCGTGTCTGCGTGGGTTTCCTTTGGGTTCTCCCATTTTCCTCCCACTGATGTGTGGGGTTATTGAAATGGCCATGCTAAATTGCCCCTTAGTGTCAGGGGGACTAGCAGGGTAAATGCATGGCATTATGGGGATAGGGCCTGGGTAGGATTGTGGTCGGTGCAGACTCGATGGGTCAGGTGGCCTCCTCCTGCACTGTAAGGATTCTATGATCTATGAACTTCTGTCCAGCCAACCTTAAACTCTTCGCAGCATGCTGAGTTAACAAGGAATCTAATGCTGCCCTTGTTACACCAATTTCGGGTGGTTAGCACTGCTGCCTCACAGCGCCAGGGTTCGATTCCCGGCTTGGGTCACTGTGTGGAGTCTGCACGTTCTCCCCGTGTCTGCGTGGGTTTCCTCCGGGTGCTCCGGTTTCCTCCCACACTCCAAAGATGTGCAGGTTAGGTTGATTGGCCATGCTAAATTACCCCTTAAGTGTCCCAGGATGCATATGTTAGAGGGATTAGCAGGGTAAATAGGTGGGGTTTCGGGGATAAAGCCTGGGTGGGATTGTTCTCGGTTTCAGACTCGATGGGCCGAATGGGCACCTTCTGCACTGTAAGGATTGTATGCATGTATGTAACCTGACTGGTGTAATCCATGAATAGGCTTTTGGGAGCGTGTTAGGATCGGCAAAGACCAGTTTTCAGTCTCCTATTCCATACAACAGGCTCTCTGTCTGTTTCGCACACTCCTTTTCTGGCAATCTGTGAAGAAATTGAAGACTTGTCTCTCTTTATATCCTCGAGGCTCTCCAACCTATTGCAGCCAGGAGTGCTGTGACTGCTGTTAATCACAAAGTTCTCTGCATCATAAGACCATGAGACATAGGAGCAGAATTAGGCCACTCGGCCCATCGAGTCTACTGATCACCAGTGAAGGTGACCGGGTGCAGAATGCTCCCCCTCGGGGCAGAGACCGCACTGAAGCAGTAAATGCTGAGTTAGCCTGCGGTAGCATCTCCCCCGTTACCGTAGCCTGTTCCTTCGCCCTGTGTCTCATTAACATGGTGATCAGCTGATCTCCAAATTTCCCATCTTTGCTCCTTGCTACCAAGCTGTGAATTTTGTCTCTTGTTAAGTTTTGAGGATAAGGGGTAAACCTTTTAGAACGGAGGTGAGGAGAGATTTCTTCACCCAGAGGGTGGTGGATGTGTGGAATTCGCTCCCACAGAAAGTAGCTGAGGCCAAAACGTTGTGTGATTTCAAGAAGAAATTAGATATAGCTCTTGGGGCTAAAAGGGATCGAGGGATATGGGAGGAAGGGGGGGGGATCAGGATATTGAATTCGATGATCAAAATGTTTGGATGGCACAGTGGGTTAGCACTGCTGCCTCACAGTTCCAAGGACCTGGGTTCGATTCCCGGCTTGGGTCACTGTCTGTGTGGAGTTTGCACATTCTCCCTGTGTCTGTGTGGGTTTCCTCCGGGTGCTCCGGTTTCCTCCCACACTCCCAACGATGTGCGGGTTAGGTTGATTGGCTGTGCTAAATTGGCCCTTGGTGTCCTGGGATGTGTAGGTTAGAGGGATTAGTGGGGTAAATATGTGGGGTGACTGGGGTGGGATTGTGGTCAGTGCAGACTTGATGGGCCGAATGGCCGCCTCCTGCACTGTAGGGATTCTATGAATGGTGGAGCAGGCTTGAAGGGCCGAGTGGCCCACTCCTGCTTCTAGTTTCTATGTCTTATTAACTGTGAAGCATTTTGGGACATTTTTGAGATTGTGAATGGTACGATGGAAATAAAAGTCTTTTTTTTCCTCCAAATACGCCAGCTGTCTAGTCCCCACGTCCTCACCGTTTCCAGTTTTAACTCCTTGTGTCTCTCTGTATTACCTTGTGTATTTTAGTCTGGTTGCAGTGATGGCCTACAGTGAGGTGAAGTGCAAGCTGAGAGCCGTATCTCCATTTAACACGAGTCCTGTGTTACTTTAGACCGTTCCAAACTCACTTGATGGACTTGATTTGATCTGATATGTTGGTGATTTAAGTCTGACCAAAGGATTTAAGACTGCTTTAAATTGTCTCTTGGTGGACTGTGTAATGGGACAGTTTGTTTGCACCTGCCTCAGTTTGACTATCTTTAGGTTCGAATCATAGAAACCCTACAGTACAGAAGGAGGCCATTCGGCCCATCGAGTCCGCACCGACCACAATCCCACCCAGGCCCTACCCCTATAACCCCATGCATATACCCTAGCTAGTTCCCTAGGGGCAATTTAGCACGGCCAATCCACTTAACCAGCATGTCTTTGGAGTGTGGGAGGAAACCCACGCAGACACGGGGAGAATGTGCAAACTCCACACAGACAGTGACCCAAGCTGGAGATTGAACCCTGGCACTGAGGTAGCAGTGCTAACCACTGTGTGCCACCGCGTCGCCCACCAAGGTTCCACAACTTTATTTTGTTCGGGTCCTATATTTAACTTTGATTTTTATTTTTTAATTTTCAGAAGAACCTGACTCATTTGAAGAGCTTGGACCTGTACAACTGTGACATCTCCAACCCCAATGACTACAGAGAGAGCATCTTCAAGCTCCTCCCTCACATAACTTACTTGGATGGCTTTGATCGCGATGACCAGGAGGCCCCAGAGTCTGATG
Source organism: Mustelus asterias (assembly GCF_964213995.1). Taxonomy (NCBI): domain Eukaryota; kingdom Metazoa; phylum Chordata; class Chondrichthyes; order Carcharhiniformes; family Triakidae; genus Mustelus; species Mustelus asterias. Next base: position 123,084 of record NW_027590396.1, on the reverse strand, counting down.
AGGGTAAGAGATTTATATCCCCAGGGTGGAGGGGAATCGCTTCCACGTCACTCCCTGCTCTTTTATGGTCAAGAGTTTTCTCTCACTGGGGCTCAGTTGGCTGGACAGCTGGTTAGTGATGCAGAGCGACGTCAACAGTGCGGGTTGTTGGATGGCCTAGTGGTGTTATCGCTGAACTATTAATCCAGAAACTCAGCTAATCTTCTGGGCGCCTGGGTTCAAATCCCGCCACGGCAGGTGATGGAATTTGAATTCAATAAAAAACATCTGGAATTAAGAATCTACTGATGACCCATTGTCGGAAAAACCCATCTGGTTCCCTCTGGGAAGGAAATCTGCCGTCCTTACCCCAGTCTGGCCTACATGTTGGGGTCTTTTAAGAGACTTCTGGATGAGTACATGGGATTTAATGGGATTGAGGGCTATAGATAGGCCTAGAGGTGGGGATGTGATCGGCGCAACTTGTGGGCCGAAGGGCCTGTTTGTGCTGTGGCTTTCTATGTTCTATGTGACTCCAGAGCCACACAGCAATGTGGTTGACTCTCAACTGCCCTCTCAAGGGCAACTAGGGATGGGCAATAAATGCTGGCCCAGCCGGCGACACCCATGTCCCATGAATAAATAAAGGTTCAATTCCTGTACCGGCCGAGGTTTTGTACAAAGACGTTCTGAGATGTGGTATTCCTCGGGTTAAATCGCCACCAGTCAACTCTCCCACTGAAAGGAGAGAGAGCGAGAGCACTCTTGTATCTGGGATTATGGGGACTTTTTCTCCTCCTTTCTATCTATCTCTTTCTCTCTGGGATGTTTCCACTTTCGCCTCCTGTGGCAGAGCTTAGAATCTCTGTGTTCCATCTCTCAGTACATTGGCCCAAATGGCTGTTCTTTTGAATGTAACTGGTTGATTTGAGTTGGGGAGCATCATGGCCGAGTGTATAATTCACTCTGGCTCGCGCGACGTACCTGCTGATTGCCAGTCTGCGGTTGTCCCTCAGTAGTTGTAGTGCAGGATCCCAGTCAACCTGTTGTTCAGATATAGGGCGGAAGTTTACCAGCACGCCCGCCTGAGGTTCGTATGATTCCGCCCGAGACCAACGGAGAATGCCGTTCTCTGAGCCTCTCCCACCCCCAGAATCAGGGCGGGCGTGCCAGTAAAATTCTGACACTAGTCCCTATTCAGCCAATGGTTTTGAAACTGCTTAATTCGACTTCTCGCATTTCGAGTTTCCAGATGTGCTTTCTGCAGATTTCCAGTAATCCCTCGAGCCGTGGCACCTGTAAACTTATCGCTGTTGCCCAGATCAGCTGCTGGTTCCTCCAGTAATCCAGTGGACATGAGTTTCGTATCGTGTTCCATACAGACCGGAAGCTGATCTTTGGGTCCTTCCGGACTGTGGAGTGACAGCTTTATGTAAAAGAAAAATCTCTTTGTTTCTCCTGCAGAGGAAGGTGAGGAGGATGAAGATGGAGCTGGTGCTGCGGAGGAATATTACGATGATGAGGACGAGGATGAGGAAGAGGAGGATGAGGACGAGGAGGATGATGAACAAGAGCCGGATGGGGAGGTTGGGCTGAGTTATCTCCTGAAAGAAGAAATTCAGGTTTGTTTATAGAGGTCAGCCTGGCCATTCGGCCCCTTTGCCCACTCCTCACACAATTCCCTTTCCGAGAACCACTGCAGGACGGGAAGGGGTTTTAATTTAAAACTGCCCTGATTTCTTGTCTCATCATCCATCCATAAACAAAGTTACTCTGATTCCCCGCCCAACCTCTCCGTTTTGATGTGATCCAATTTCCATTCATAACCCCACGGCAAACTCCAGATAGGGTTAGTTAATTTCCACACGCTCAGAAGCAGGAGGAAGGTGGCATTGTGGTTAGCGCTGCTGCCTCACAGCGCCAGGGGCCCGGGTTCAATTCCGGCCTCTGACTGCCTGTCTGTGTGGCGTCTGCACGTTCTCCCCGTGTCTGCGTGGGTTTCCTCTGGGTGTTCCGGTTTCCACCCACAGCCTAAAGATGTGAGATTGGCTGTGCTAAATTGACCCTTAGTTCCCATGAGGTGTAGGTTAGGGGGATTGGCAGGGTAAGTGTGCAAGGTTAAAAGTTTTTTTAAAAAGTTTATTTATTAGTCACAAGTAAGGCTTACATTAACACTGCGATGAAGTTACTGTGAAAATCCCCTAGTCGTCACACTCCGGCGCCTGTTTGGGTCAATGCACCCTAACCAACACGTCTTTCGGATTGTGGGAGGAAACCGGAGCACCTGGAGGAAACCCATGTAGACACTGGGAGAACGTGCAAACCCCACACAGACAAAATGATCCAAGCTGGGAATCGAACCCGGGTCCCTGGCGCTGTGAGGATGCAGTGCTAACCACTGTGCCACCGTGCTGCCCACTGGGATACGGCAGGGGTAGGCCTGGGTAAGGTAATCTGTCTGAGAGCTGGTGCAGACTTGATGGGCCGAATGGCCTCTCCTGTATTGTAGGAATTCAATTTGACATAGGCCCCTGTGCATTCACACTGTAGACGGAGGGAGGTACAGAAAAAGATTACAAGACAAAGACCGCTGTGTTAAAGTATTGTTTCATGGACTCCACACTCAAGGTCCAATGTTGTCCGAGAGAGAGAGGTCAGCAGGCTGTGCTGGGTCATTTCCTTTTCCAGTAGAGTTAAATTGCACTGAGATGGGCACACAGAGGTGGAGCAGTCATACAGGTGATGGTACAGAGGTTCCAGTCGAGACGGTGTAGTTATGGTCAGGCATCCAACTCTGCACAGAACCCCTTTACTGTGTGGCTGTTTGACAGATGGAAAGACTGAGCTTTGTGGATCCACACAGCAACATTACAGGTCCACCAGCGAGGGGAAGTCATGTCATGTTGGCTACTACCGTTTCGCTTCAGCGAAGGGTGCAGATCCCTTAGTGCGGATTCCTGAGATTGTTCAATCTCAGCCCTTATGGGCAACACATTGGCACAGTGGTTAGCACTGCTGCCTCACAGTGCCAGGGACCCGGGTTCCATTCCCGGCAGCACGGTGGCACAGTGGTTAGCACCGCTGCCTCACAGTGCCAGGGACCTGGGTTCCATTCCCGGCAGCACGGTGGCACAGTGGTTAGCACCGCTGCCTCACAGTGCCAGGGACCCGGGTTCCATTCCCGGCAGCACGGTGGCACAGTGGTTAGCACTGCTGCCTCACAGTGCCAGGGACCCGGGTTCCATTCCCGGCTTGGGTCAGTGTGTGTGTGAAGTCTGTACGTTTCTCCCCGTGTCTGCATGGGTTTCCTTCCACAGTCCGAAAGACGTGCTGGTTAGGGTGCATTGGCTGTGCTAAATTCTCCCTCCGTGTACCCGAACAGGCGCCGGAGTGTGGCGACTAGGGGATTTTCACAGTAACTTCATTGCGGTGTTAATGTAAGCCTACTTGAGACACTAATAAACTGAAATAAAATGAAGAATTGGAATGGAAGGTTGCAGACTAATAAGCCAGCCTACGTTCCGAATACTTTTACAGTGGAAGTGCTGAGCATCATTAACTGTGTCTGTGTTTTCTACCTTGTGTCAGCCTTAGTTCATTGGGTAACCTTCTGAATCGGGAGGGCGTGGATTTGAACATATCATCCAGGCCAAGACTAGAGTTCAGTACCGAGGGAGCACCACATGACTGGAGGTGTCATTTTTTAAGTGAGATATTAAACCAAATCCTGCACCTTCAGACAGCTTTTTTTTCAAAAAAAAATCCATTTGCATGTATTCAAGGAAAAATAATAGTAACTAATATCTGACCTGGTTATTTATCGCATTCCTGCTGGTGGGATTTTAAAAGTTAAAGTTTTATTTATTAGTGTCACAAGTCGGCTTACATTAACGCTGCAATGAAGTTACTGTGAAAATCCCCTAGTCACCACACTCCGTCACCTGTTCGGGGGGAGAATTTAGCACGGCCAATGCACCCTAACCAGCACGTCTTTCAGACTGGGAGGAAACTGGAGCACCCGGAGGAAACCCACGCAGACACGGGGAGAACGTGCAGACTCCACACAGACAGTGACCCAAGCCGGGAATCGAACCCGGGCCCCTGGCACTGTGAGGCAGCCATGCTAAACATTGTGCCACATTTCCCACATTACAACAGTGACTACACTTCCTAAAGTATTTGGTTACAAAGCAGTTTGGGACTTGCTGAGGTTGTGAGTGGCGCTATATAAATGCAGGCTGTTTCTTACAGGATGATGAGGATGATGACGATTACGTTCATGAAGGAGAGGAAGAGGAGGCAGATGAGCAAGGTAACGTTTATATCTGTACAAAGCTGTTCCGGTCGATGTGAACGCATTGTGTGCTCTGCATCAACATAGAATAATACTGGAGTACTGTGTGCAGTTTTGGTCCCCTTATTTGCGGAAGGATATATTGGCCTTGGAGGGAGTGCAGAAAAGGTTCACCAGGTTGATACCGGAGATGAGGGGTGTAGATTATGAGGAGAGATTGAACAGATTGGGTCTGTACTTGTTGGAGTTTAGAAGGATGAGGGGTGATCTTATAGAGACTTATAAGATAATGAAGGGGCTGGATAGGGTAGAGGTGGAGAGATTCTTTCCACTTAGAAGGGAAACCAGAACTAGAGGGCACAGCCTCAAAATAAGGGGGGGCCGGTTCAGAACAGAGTTGAGGGGGAGCTTCTTCTCCCAGAGGGTAGTGAATCTCTGGAATTCTCTGCCCATTGAAGTGGTGGAGGCTACCTCGCTGAATATGTTTAAATCACGGGTAGATAGTTTTCTGATCGGTAAGGGAATTCGGGGATATGGGGAGCAGGCGGGTAAGTGGAACTGATTCGCTTCAGATCAGCCATGATCTTGTTGAATGGCGGGGCAGGCTCGAAGGGCCAGATGGCCTACTCCTGCTCCTATTTCTTATGTTCTTAGGTAATACAACACACAATCAATCCGTTCAGTCCATCAACTTTATAAGAATGTTACCAGGGCTGGAAAGGTGTAGCTATGAGGCAAGATTGGATAGGCTGGGGTTACTTTCCTTGGAACAAAGAAGGATAAGATTATTTCCCTTGGTGGAGAATCCTAGAATCTCCACATCAGGAGAATCCTAGAACCAGGAGACATGGATTCAAGATAAGTGTAGAGGGGACATGAGGAAGAACTTTTATACACAGGGTGTCTGGAACTCACTGCCCGATTGGTGGGGGAGGCAGAGACCCTGAACTCTTTTTTTTTTAAAAAAAGTACCTGGATCTGCACCTTAAGTGCTGTAAGCTACAGGGCTATGGGCCCCGGTGTAGGAAGGTGGGATTGGAAAGGACACCAAGGTTCCTCAGGCTGGAATGGACAAGATGGGCTGAATGGCTTCCTTCTGTGCTGTAACTTTTCTATGGTGGTACGTCTGTGCTGACTCTTGGCTAAAGCTAGCCAATTAATCCCATCTCTCTTTCCCCCCCCCCCCCCCCCATAATAACCCTGTATTTCCCAAACCGACTCCATCTCGTCCCCCTTAAGCATTTGTGCAGTCTCCAGGACAATTTCCATTACTGTTCACCATCACCGCCACTGCAAGTCAATTAGAAAGGCACTGCTTAGAGTTTAAACTGACCAGCTAGCTAGGGTAATTAGGGTAGCTTTTTATACCTGTTGAAGTGTAATTGTTTTAATTACTTCACCTACTGTGAGCTATATCCTACTGTGAGCTATATATATATATATATATATATAGAACAAAGAAAATTACAGCACAGGAACAGGCCATTCGGCCCTCCAAGCCTGCACGGATAGATTAAAGGGAATACATTAACTGATTATTTACACACTGGTCAGATCATTGAATACAGGAGTTGGAATGTCTTGTTGAAGTTGTACAAGACATTGGTACGGCCACGCTTGGAATGCTGTGTACCGTTCTGGTCACCCTATTATAGAAAGGATATTATTAAACGAGAAAGAGTGCAGAAAAGGTTCACTAGGATGATACCGGGACTTGATGGTTTGAGTTATAAGGAGAGGCTGGATAGACTGGGACTTTTTTCTCTGGAGCGTAGAAGGCTGAGAGGTGATCTTATAGAGGTCTATAGAATAATGAGGGGCACAGATCAGCTGGATAGTCAATATCTTTTCCCAAAGGTAGGGGAGTCTAAAACTAGAAGGTGTAGGTTTAAGGTGAGAGGGGAGAGACACAAGAGGGGCAATGTTTTCACACACAGGGTGATGAGTGTCTGGAACGAGCTGCCAGAGGCAGTAGTAAGGGCGGGTACAATTTTGTCTTTTTAAAAAACGTTTAGACAGTTCCATGGGTACAGAGGGATATGGGCCAAACGCGGGCAGTTGGGATTAGCTTCGTGGTAAAATCTGGACGCATGGACAAGTTGGGCCGAAGGGCCTGTTTCCATGCTGTAAACCCTCTATGATTCTATGTACAAACCAGTTACTTTAGCCTGTGAAATGTTTGTTTATACTAGACAAAATTAGTAACCGTAAACTCGGGTCACACCTCGTGCTTCCTGCCAGCTGCAGGATGGATAATTTCAGAGTTCCTGAACTACATACCTTGTGAAAGAATGAGGTTTCAAGAATCTTCTGGTCAGCCTCCTGAGGCTGGTACAAATGTCGGCACTGTTTTGTATAGTTCATCTGATTCTTCCGTTGAAGGGTCGCTGACGAGGGGCAGGAGGTTTAGGGGGGGGGGATGTGAGGAAAAGATTTTTTACCCAGAGGGTGGGTGACGGTCTGGAATGCGCTGCCTGGGAGGGTGGTGGAGGCGGGTTGCCTCACATCCTTTTAAATAGTCCCTGGATGAGCACTGGGTGGGATTAGGTGGGAGGTCAGGTGTTTCTAATGTGTCAGTGCAGACTCGATGGGCCAAAGGGCCTCTTCTGCGCTGTGAGATTCTCTGTCACGTGTTTTAATGCACTTGGATTTATTTATATCCAGTCGACACCAACCCTCGCTCTCACTAGGTTGTCCGTACGTAAACACGGTCAGGAAGCTGTCGGGTATTTTTGTACAGAGTGAACAGTAGCACAGTGGTTAGCACTGCTGCCTCACAGTGCAGGGACCCAGGTTCAATTCCCGGCTCGGGTCACTGTCTGTGTGGAGTTTGCACATTCTCCTCGTGTCTGCGTGGGTTTCCTCCGGGTGCTCCGGTTTCCTCCCACAGTCCAAAGATGTGCGGGTTAGGTTGATTGGCCAAGCTAAAATTGCCCTTAGTGTCCTGGGATGCGTAGGTTAGAGGGATTAGTGGGTAAATGTGTAGGGATATGGGGGTAGTGCCTGGGTGGGATTGTGGTCGGTGCAGACTCAATGGGCCGAATGGCCTCTTTCTGTGCTGTAGGGATTCTAAGGAGGACTAGCTGGGTTTATGTGGATAGGGTCTGGGATACAGTGAAAAGTATTGTTTCTTGCGCTATACAGACAAAGCATACCGTTCATATGTGGCACAGTGGTTAGCACAGCTGCCTCACAGCTCCAGGGACCTGGGTTCGATTCCCGGCTTGGGTCACTGTCTGTGTGGAGTCTGCACGTTTCCCCCCCCCCCCCCCCCCCGTGTCTGCGTGGGTTTCCTCCCACAGTGCAAAGACGTGCTGGTTAGGTGGATTGGCCATGCTAAATTGCCCCTTAGTGTCGGGGGGGGGGCTAGCAAGGGTAAATGTGTGCGGTTATGGGGATAGGGTGAGATTGTGGTCGGTGCAGACTCGATGGGCCGAATGGCCTCCTTCTGCACTGTAGGGGTTCTATGATAGCTGGCTTCAGATGAGAGAAGCTAATGAGTTTGAGTGATTTAGTGTTACTGTGGGGGGGGGGGGGGTGTAAGTCTGAAGGATGCAGCTACTGAGAGTTTGCTTTTCTTTTTCCCCTTTCTCTGCAGAAGAAACGGTCGCTCAAGGACAGAAGCGAAAACGAGAGGCAGAAGACGAAGGAGAGGAGGATGAGTAGTTCCCTCAAAAGTGTGACCAAACTCCTGTTCCATTACAATACAACTCTGTCGCATTCTTGCTATTCTTTTAGATGGTAACTGTCACAATGGGAGTTGAAGGGGGAGAAGGGAGTTGGTGGGGTGGGGTGGAGGGTAGAGGAGTCCTGGGCGAAGGAAATTATTTTATACCTTAAAACCATTCCAGTTTTACTGGCAATGTTCCAGATACACTTGCCGAGCCCTTTATTGATGATTGGTTTTTTTTTGTAATTCCGTTCCATGGGAATCTCGTTGCGAGGTTTGTCGTACTTTTACTTGGTGCGTGCGGGTCTCCAAGTCTGATTGTTTCTTTATGATGCTGTATGTGGGGAGTTGAGGCTTGGCGGGGGGGGGGGGGCGGGGTGCAGGGCAGGAAGAGAAGTTTTTATTTTAAAATTCTACACTCTCTTATTTTCTCTTTGTCATAAATTCCAGTGCCCAAACCTGCTGTGAAAGAACCATAAATGCTCCTGGCCATCAGTGGAGGCACTGCGGCCCTGCTGTCGACACTGGAACTATACCATGATAGCTTACACAGAGAAACGTAGAACAGTACAGCACAGGAACAGGCCCTTCGGCCCACAATGTTGTGCCGAATAGGACACCAAGTTAAACTAATCCCTTCTGCCTACCCTTGGTCCGTATCCCTCTGTTCCTTGCATATTCATGGGCTTATCTAAAAAAAAAAACCCTATCGTATCTTCCTCCACCACCACCACCCCTGGCAGCATGTTCCAGACACCCATCACTTTGTGTATTTAAAAAAAAACGTGGTCCTCACATCTCCTTTTGAACTTTTCCCCCTCTCGCCTTAAGTGCCCCCGAGTATTAGACATTTCAACTCTGGGAAAGAAATTCTGACTGTCAACTCTATCCCTGCCTCCCATAATTTTATAGACTTCTATCAGGTCTCCCTTCAGCCTCTGGAAGCTTCCAGAATAATGTGGAGGCAGGAAATTTGATAATGGAAGTTTTTATAGTGTATTTGGGCTTTCGGCTTATTCCAAGATGGTTTTCTCGTCTCTACACAGTGCAGAGAAATTGAGAGAGTCTCGATGTGCTGCTCCCAGGTTTGGGTCGCTAACGCCCATCTCTTGGGTGAACTCCCAGTTGTGTTCTGTACTTGCAGTTGGAATTGGGGGAAAGGGGTGGCAACGAGAGTATTGCCAAGAATTAATCCTTCTCCAACTGCACGCATCCCAGATAATTCTAGAGTTTTAAATGTGAGACTGGAACCTATTCCCCAGATACCGAGGCCAACTCAACAGATGAGATTCGGAGCGGCCCACGTCAGTTAGAGAGCATCTGCACGAGAGATCCCTCCGCCAACGTTTCCCTGCTGGCTTGAGTTTTGAACTTTTTCTTTTTAATACAGGGTTCCCCCAAACGGAGAGAGTCTGAACACTGGAGATGATCCCGGGGAGGTTTTGTTTTGCAGGTGGGGTGCAAAAGGGCACTGGTGTGGGGGTTGGGAGAGTTGCTCCAAGGGGAATCTGCTCTGTGCTGCACCGGGTGACCCTCACTTCATTTTGTTTCTGAAAGTTTTTATTTTAATGACCATACAGCATTTGAGCTGCATCTGAGAACATCTCGACCTAATTTTTGGGGGGAGGACTAGTAAAAGTGGGGCTGGGAGGAGGGAGAAGAATGGGGCTAAGAGCACACCATTATACTCTGCAACATTCAACTAAACTATTATTTGAATGGAACTGGATTTTTCACTGGGTTAAGATGTACAGCTAGCTGGGTGTAATTTTTTGCAAGTGCTGTGTTTTACGTAGATTACAGGCACCAGTGCAAGCAATCTCCCTTCAACTCCTATCAGTAAAATGCATTTTTAACTATAAAACCCTTGCTGAGAATTCTTTGATAAATGCAGACAGTTATTCACCAGTAGGGGTGGGTTTTGTATTTGTAGATCTTGTGGTTTTTAGAAATACCTTTTAAACGAGCACTTTCAGAATTTATTTTCCCGTGCTCTCGAGATCGGAGAAGTCCCTTGGGAATCGAGCTCTGATCAACCGAGAGAAGTCGAGACGATTTCTGTTGCCCCTTTTGTCCAGGTGAAGGGACAAAATGCAAAATACTGCGGATGCTGGAAATCTGAAATAAAAACAGAAAATACTGGAAATAGCCCCCCGCCCCCCCCCCCTCGATGGGTCTGGCAGTGTCCCCTGGAGAGACAGCGAGAGAAACAGTTAACACGCCGGGTCTGTAACCTTTCATCAACCTGACGGGAATGATGTGGTCTTGTCGCACTGATTTCTACAATGTGGTAAGAAGTCTCACAACACCAGGTTAAAGTCCAACAGGTTGGACTTTAACCTGGTGTTGTGAGACTTCTTACTGTGCTTACCCCAGTCCAACGCTGGCATCTTCTACAATGTGGCCAGGGCTTGGTGTTTGGCTTTGGCGAACGCTGAGGTGAGTAGTCTGGACAGCAGTTCTGTTCTTGGGTATTGGCCTAATTGTCTGAAGGAAGGTCTGACTTCCTCCGCCACGACTGAGGCTTTTGTTTCTGTTTTCTCCCCCCTCCGGCCAGGATGAGTCCAGCGGCCGCTTTGTGACGGGGAGTCCAGGTGTTATTCTGTCCGCTATTCCAGGGGACGGCTCTGGCCTTTCCTAACCATCCTCCTTTTCTCTCCTCCCCTTCCCCTTCCCCCCCCCCCCCCCCCTGCAATCCTCCATAAATAAATTCTGACTCTGCTCTGACCGTAACACACTCCAGTTTTTAAAAGGACACTTTGTAAATAGTCTGTTTGGTCTGCTTTTTAAAGAAGTCCCCCTCCCTCTTTTGTGTTTAAGTTGTATTTGGAAGAATAGGTTTTTTTTATTTTTGGTTTTAGAATATACTGTATTTGGATGAAGCCATTGTAGGATTTTTAAATTTGGAATAATGAATTTGAAGCAATGTTCTGCTTCAGCATATATATCTAAACCAGAGCAGTTACGCTGCGGTGGTCCCTGAATGTTTCTCAGATTGCTTTTTCTAGGGATATTCCCAGGACATGTCATTTCCCCACTTCCTCACCGCTGAAAATGTTCCCCATTTCATACTGGCCTCCAGAATCCTTTTCTCTTTGCTCCGGTGATGACTAATGTCAGCGACAAGATTTGTGAAGCTTTTTTTTTGAACCTTTAGTACTCATCCAGATTTATAACTTTTTTTTTCCCTCCACCCCCTCACAGTAATCCATTGAACCTTCCCCTCTCTCTTTTTCCCCCCCGCCCCATTTTAACTATGGGGGGAGGGAGGTGATCACTTTAGCCATTGGTAGAGCCTCCTGGGAACAGCTCTGGGTTTGTTTTGTGCTGTAAACTTGATGCTGGTTTTTATAAATTAAAAGTTGCACAAAATAAAGTTCCAAACGTTTCAATAAAGACTCACCTGTGTGTATTTTGTGGCGTTCGCTTCTATGGCAAAGCAGAATGTTGTTGGCAGCGCGCGTCTGTGGACAGAGGATTGACCTTTCTCCATTGGCCTGTACGAGTGCTGGGCCGTGTGTAATGGGGCAGTGTGTGCTGAGACTGGGCCGTGTGTAATGGGGCAGTGTGCGCTGAGGCTGGGCCGTGTGTAATGGGGCAGTGTGTAATGGGGCAGTGTGTGCACTGAGACTGGGCCGTGTGTAATGGGGCCGTGTGTAATGGGGCAGTGTGTAATGGGGCAGTGTGTGCACTGAGACTGGGCCGTGTGTAATGGGGCAGTGTGTGCACTGAGATTGGGCCGTGTGTAATGGGGCAGTGTGTGCGCTGAGACTGGGCCGTGTGTAATGGGGCAGTGTGTGCACTGAGATTGGGCCGTGTGTAATGGGGCAGTGTGTGCACTGAGATTGGGCCGTGTGTAATGGGGCAGTGTGTGCGCTGAGACTGGGCCGTGTGTAATGGGGCCGTGTGTAATGGGGCCGTGTGTAATGGGGCAGTGTGTGCACTGAGATTGGGCCGTGTGTAATGGGGCAGTGTGTGCACTGAGATTGGGCCGTGTGTAATGGGGCAGTGTGTGCGCTGAGACTGGGCCGTGTGTAATGGGGCCGTGTGTAATGGGGCCGTGTGTAATGGGGCAGTGTGTGCACTGAGATTGGGCCGTGTGTAATGGGGCAGTGTGTGCACTGAGATTGGGCCGTGTGTAATGGGGCAGTGTGTAATGGGGCAGTGTGTGCACTGAGACTGGGCCGTGTGTAATGGGGCAGTGTGTGCACTGAGATTGGGCCGTGTGTAATGGGGCCGTGTGTAATGGGGCAGTGTGTGCTGAGACTGGGCCGTGTGTAATGGGGCAGTGTGTGCACTGAGATTGGGCCGTGTGTAATGGGGCAGTGTGTGCTGAGACTGGGCCGTGTGTAATGGGGCAGTGTGTAATGGGGCAGTGTGTGCACTGAGACTGGGCCGTGTGTAATGGGGCAGTGTGTGCACTGAGATTGGGCCGTGTGTAATGGGGCCGTGTGTAATGGGGCAGTGTGTGCACTGAGATTGGGCCGTGTGTAATGGGGCAGTGTGTGCACTGAGATTGGGCCGTGTGTAATGGGGCAGTGTGTGCACTGAGATTGGGCCGTGTGTAATGGGGCAGTGTGTGCACTGAGATTGGGCCGTGTGTAATGGGGCAGTGTGTAATGGGGCAGTGTGTAATGGGGCCGTGTGTGCACTGAGATTGGGCCGTGTGTAATGGGGCAGTGTGTGCACTGAGACTGGGCCGTGTGTAATGGGGCAGTGTGTGCAGTGAGACTGGGCAGTGTGTAATGGGGCAGTGTGTAATGGGGCAGTGTGTGCACTGAGACTGGGCAGTGTGTAATGGGGCAGTGTGTAATGGGGCAGTGTGTGCACTGAGACTGGGCAGTGTGTAATGGGGCAGTGTGTGCACTGAGACTGGGCAGTGTGTAATGGGGCCGTGTGTAATGGGGCAGTGTGTAATGGGGCAGTGTGTGCACTGAGACTGGGCAGTGTGTAATGGGGCAGTGTGTGCACTGAGACTGGGCAGTGTGTAATGGGGCAGTGTGTAATGGGGCAGTGTGTGCACTGAGACTGGGCCGTGTGTAATGGGGCCGTGTGTAATGGGGCAGTGTGTGCACTGAGACTGGGCAGTGTGTAATGGGGCAGTGTGTGCACTGAGACTGGGCAGTGTGTAATGGGGCAGTGTGTAATGGGGCAGTGTGTGCACTGAGACTGGGCCGTGTGTAATGGGGCAGTGTGTGCACTGAGACTGGGCCGTGTGTAATGGGGCCGTGTGTAATGGGGCAGTGTGTGCACTGAGACTGGGCCGTGTGTAATGGGGCAGAGTGCGCTGAGGCTGGGCCGTGTGTAATGGGGCAGTGTGCGCTGAGACCGGGCCGTGTGTAATGGGGCAGTGTGCGCTGAGGCTGGGTGTTCGGTCAGGGTGCCAAGCTGGGCAGTAAGGGAATGAAATCCAGTCTGCAGAATATTGAGGACGGGCAATAAGGGAAATTTCTTTTATCCATTCAGGTGATGTGGGTGTCGCTGGCTGGGCCAGCATTTAACTGTCAGGAAGAAATCACAGAACCACTACAGTGCAGAAGGAGGCCATTAGGCCCATCGAGTCTGCACCGACCACAATCCCACCCAGGCCTTATTCCCATAACTAC